>NW_017670439.1:477431-504662 GCF_001879085.1 Nicotiana attenuata
CGACCCGCAGCTAGTATAGTCTCTTTTAGAATTGTATTTACTTTTTGTCCATTTGTGTTCCAGACAGCTGTTGTACTTTATTCAAATTCTTAGAAAATGCTCATGCACTTGCGACACCGGGTTCTGGGATGATTTTGAAGTATTTTGTATTAATTGCTTATCATTTAATTTGAATTGATGCGATTACCTTTTTATTTATAAAAATGGAGGAAAATCATAGATTTCAAGAGTATTAAAACGAGAATTTAATTAAGTAATTTGGTTGGCTTGCCTGACGGTGGTGTCCGACGCCATCACGACCCTTAGTGGATTTTGGATCGTGATATTGTAATACATGCATATATATATATATATATATATATATATATATATATATATAACGTGCATGCAATCACAAGTTACAATAAAACTTTTTGGAAGAGCTCAAAAGTCGTTCTCGATTAAAGCAAAACACTAATTTAATTAACAGAAAAATTAGAGTAATGTTGCTTAAAATCTCAGCTTAAAAATTCTCTCTCTTTTTTTTTCTTTGTTTTTTAAGATATGAAGTTCTTGTGCTTTTAGCTATTTTCTGTTTTCCTTTGTCTTCTCCTTTTCTCTTAGGGTATATATGGATTTCGTCCAAGTTCGAATCTCATAAGCCAGGAAAAGGAATTAAATAAAATCCAAGATCTCGTATCACTGCGAATGGCAATTGCCAATTGATCTAAAACATATAGACCTAGGTGTTCTCGTCAAGATTTTATACGTATTAACCGTGGATGTAATATTTACACCTTTAATACAATTTAATTCGACTGTAAACAGATGCGGAGCTAGGATTTTAAATTTATGGGTTCAATACTCTAATCGTTTTAAGTTACTGGATTCTAAATTAATAATTTATACATATTCAATAGATTTTTTAAGACAAATTCAAGATTCGAACCGGAGCTAGTGGGTTCGGCTGAATCCGCTCTCGAGACTCTAGCTCTACCCCTAACTGTAACTAACAGATTACGTATTTTTCATGTGTACACAATTAATCATTTAGCTGCAGGTTGACGTTTTTGTAACTTGATAATTACAAATATCTTAATTTGTCAATCGCATTGCTAATGTGACAACTACTTAAAAGAACTATCTAAAAAGTTTGATCAAATATAAATTGCTGCAAAAAAATTTAAATTGATCATTAGCTAAAGTAAAAATTATTTTTCTTCTGAAGTATTTTTATGAAAAGTACTTTTGTAAAAAAAATTCAAAATAAATTGATTTGGGATGTTTGGCCAAACAGGTTTGTAATGCCAATTTCATCTCTAAATGTAAAAGTATGGGCGAAGGATTTATATTTTAAAAAAAGGTAGAAACAAGGGATTTCATGTGCTAAAAACTTATTCGCACCAAGTGTTTACATCAAATTATACAAACTTATTATGGTTAAGTGATAAATTAAGGTAAAAATATAAATTAATTAACTACTATGATTTAATGATAACTGTATTTGTAAAAAGTTGTATCATATATTTATTGAATTAGTGTAAGCACTGATATAAAAAAGTATTTACCATTCCCATATCCTTATACAAAGACTATATATTACACCTGCATGACATAATAAGACCATTTACCATGTCAACAACCAATTTCACCCTCAATCCTCTTGTGATGACCCAAAAGGTCATCTTGGGCTTTAGAACCAAATTTGCGATTCCGAGGCCATCAAATCTCATTTTTCGTCTTCTCGATTTGCGTGCGCAGTCCGGGCGAGTTTCCGGAAAGCCTTTATGTGAAAATTTGAGAAAAATATTAAGTTTTGCCTTTAAAATTGATTTAAGTTGACTTCGGTCAACATTTTGAGTAAACAGACCCGGACCCGTGCTTTGATGGTCCCGGATGGTCCATAGTAAAATATGGGACGTGGGTGTATGCCCAGAATTGAATTTTGAGGTCCCTAGCCTGAGAAATAAATTTTTGAAGAAAATTATTAAACTAGAAATATAATGGTTTTTAGAAATTGAATATTGTTTGAACTTGTTGGTATCAGGCCCGTATTTTAGTTCCGGAGCGCGGTACAGGTCCGTTATAATATTTATACCTTATCTGTGAACTTGGTGAGAAACGAGACTGATTTGACGTGATTCGGACGTCCGGTTGTGAAAATAGGAATTTCAAGTATTCTTAAGGATTTCATGCGTTTTGGTGTAAAATTCGTAGTTTTAGATGTTATTTTGGCGATTTGATCGCACGAGCAAGTCGTATGATATTTTTAGACTTGTGTTCATGTTTGGTTTGGAGCTCCGAGGGCTCGGGTGAGTTTCGGATAGGCTACGGGATGTTTTGGACTTAGAAAATTTGCTGTGTTGCTGTTTCTGGTATGTCTGTTACTTTGTGCTTCGCGTTCGCGAAGCGGCTCTCGCGAACGGGAAGTGCAAGCTGGGCTGGGGAGGGGTTTCTTCTACGCGAACGCGAGGCCTTGGTCGCAAACGTGGAGCACTGGGGGGGTTAGCTCTTCGCGAACGCAACCGACCTTACGGGAACGCGTAGTGTATTGGAGGTGGGCTGGGGAAAATCATCTAGTTGCTCTTCGCGAAAGCGGTCCCAGGCCCGCTAACGCGATGGCCAGGGGGGATAGACCATCGCGAACGCGAAGGCCCTTCTGGCCAATGCATCGCGAACGCGATGAAGACCTGTCCAGTGTTTTAAAAACAGAATCAAAAACGGGAATTGGCCATTCTTTCATATTTTCAAAACCAAGGAAGCTTAGAGGCGATTTTCAAGAGACAAGTTCGTCCCCAAAGTGTTGGTAAATGATTCTAAACTACATTTTTCCAATTACCCATTGCTTCATCAATTTTCAACCTAAAATCTAGGATTTCCATGGTAGAAATTGGGGGTTTGGGTAGAATTAGGGATTTTTGTGTAATTGGGATTTAGACCTCGACTTGGGATCGAATTTCGAAACTAATTACATAATTGGGCTCGTGGGTGAATGGGATGAATGGATTTCGGTCCGAACCTTGAGGTTTTACCAAGTGGGTTCGGGGTCTATTTTGACTTTTTGGGGAATTGTTGGAAACTTGTAATTATGCATTGGAATTTATTTCGTTAGCGATAATTGATATTATTAAGTTAATTATGATTAGATACGAGTGGATTGGAGGTGGAAACTAAGGAAAAATGGTGATTGAGGCTTGAGTTCGGCCGTGGAATCGAGGTAAGTGTTGTGGCTAACCTTAGCTTGAGGGATTAGGTGTTTTTGCCTTATTTGCTACGTGTTTAGTTGTTGAGTACAACGTATAGGTGAGGTAACGAGTATCTATACGTTGTTGAGTACAACGTATAGGTGAGGTGACGAGTATCTATACGTTGTTGTCGGGTCATAGCATGCGAGTAAGTCTTATATTTGTGATTGTTGTGTTTCGTTATACGTACCATTAATACTTAAACTGGTTATTCTCCATGTTAAACAAGTCCTATTATATTTTCCTGGTATTGGATATTAGTTGAGTATTGACTCTAGTTGAGATTTATGTTGTGAAGTTAAGTGTTGAAATGAGGTTGTTTATTGATGATTCCCTTGTTGGGTTGTTATTGTTTCTGCTGTTTGGGTGAGAAAGAATGTAAAGCACGAAGGGTGATGATGTGCAATGTTTTGTGAGTGAGTTATAGAGCACAAAGGGCGATGCCGTGCCATGTTATAAAAGAGTTAATGTACGAAGGGTGATGTCGTGCCGTATTCTGATATTGATAATGCACGAAGGGTGATGCCGTGCCATGTTATGAGAGAGTTAATGCACGAAGGGTGATGCCGTGCTGTATTCTGATATTGATAATGCACGAAGGGTGATGCCGTGCCATGTTATGAGAGAGTTAATGCACGAAGGGTGATGTCGTGCCATTTCTTTTGTTTCTTATGGTAAGGACGAGAGTAAAAGCACGAAGAGTGATGTCGTGCGTATGTTGTTATGTTATTATTTCGGTTGGTTCAAAGCATGATATTTACTGTGTTTCTGAAATGTACTATTTTTAGAGTTTGGTATTCCCCTCAGCATGTTTTCCCCCTTCCCTTTATTATCTGTTAAATTCCCGTTATTGTTATTTCCTTGTATATGATTTAACTACACAGGTTCATGTTATTTGTCGTGTCCTATCCTCATCACTACTTCGCCGAGATTAGGCTCGGCACTTACCAGTACATGGGGTCGGTTGTACTGATACTGCACTCTGTACTTTCTGTGCAGATTTCGATGCCGGACCTCGTTGATTAGAGTTGGGTTGCTGCCTTCAGTCCATCAGGAGACCCAAGGTAGATCTGCCGGCGTTCGCAGACCCTGGAGTCCCCTTCCCTCTATCTTATTTTCCTTGTTTTCTTTCATTTCGAGAACAGATGTATTTCCTTTAAACCAGTATCTATAGAAACTCTTAGAAGTTCGTGGATTGTGACACCAGATCTTTAGGTAGTCGTGTATTAGTGTTTTAAACTATTATAAAACTTCCGCACTTCTTATTTGTTTAGTTTAAATTATTGATAATTACTGCTTTGGTTAGTGATTAGCGTGTTAGATCTTTATCTGTTGGATTGCCTAGCATTCTAAAGGTTAGGCGCCATCACGATCCCGATGGTGGGAAATCCGGGTCGTGACAAGTTGGTATCAGAGCACTAGGTTGCCTAGGTCTTACAATCCACGAACAAGCTAGTTAGAGTCTAAGGGATCGGTACGGAAACATCTGTGCTTATCCCCCAGAGGCTACAGAGTTTAAGAATAATTTCACATCTATTCTTCTCTGTCGTGCGATTCATTTCTCAATGCTAATTGAACTCTCTACTCTTATTCTTTCGCAGATGGCGAGAACACGTACCGCTTCATCAGCTGACCAGCAGCCCGAGCCCCCAGTGGCTGCTCCTACGAGGGGCAGAGGATGAGGACGAGGCCGTTCTAGAGGCCGAGGCAGGGGCAGGGCTCAACCTAGAGCTCGAGTAGCAGCACCAGTTGATGTTTTAAGCGTCAATACCACACAAGAGGGGGGTGATTTTTGTGGTACCCAATTTTCGCTTAACTGAACTATAGAAGAACCTGGTTCTTCTAGGTGTTCCACCTACTACTGTTTGCAGAATAATAAAATATTGAAAATAAAGAACACAGAGATTTTTACGTGGAAAACACCTGGTTCAAAAGGTGAAAAAACCACGACCTACTACTTAGTAGGATTTTTCCAAACTTCCACTAAAATCACTGAGCCAAAACAGCATTTACAAAAACTCTTTGTAAACCTAAGGATTAACTCTAATCTCGTTGTGGCACACAACCTCAACTGCTGCGACAACTTCAAGTTAACTCTAACTTGAATACTCTAGGTACCTAATACAATTGCTTCTATGAAAGCTGAAAGGTACAATGTTAAATCACCTACTACAATTGAACTATAATAAAAGATAGACACTTGGAACTGGTTCTTCTATCTCGTTCAAGTAGCTTCAGAAGTGCACACTCAAATTACACATAAATTGCTTGCAAAATCCTTGCTCTTTTGCTCTCAATTTAAGTTTAACTTCTGCGTATGTGCATTACCTGTAAATGAGAACAACACTGACATTTAATAGGTTAGTACTCAGAGTTTGATTGGGATTCCATTGCTGCTCCTCTATCGTGGAAGAGTTCATGATGATCTCAAACTCTAACACTATCTTCATCCTAGATTGTGTTCTCTTCATATAAGGAGACTTTCTCTCCTTATCCAATATGCAACCTTTTCGATCAGATCAGGAGATATTGTTGCTTGATCAGTAGGACTTATCTCCTTCACGTGCATCTCACATGTATAGGTTGATCATGACTGTGCTTCACAAGATGGACCTGGTCCATGTCTGAGTTCTTTTGTCAATCTTCAAAACTTCACCTATTCTTGGGCCAACAAATTCCCCCTTTTTGATGATGACAAACTCTGTACTTTTTACTTATCTGAAACCTGTAAGAACTCAACTTAACCATCAATACCAAATTTAGAAAATTCACTTATCATCAAGGACCATGTTAATTAGGTTATAAATATCACTTATTTCAGAATGTGTAAAGCACAATATATCTTCCCCCTTTTGGCATCATCGAAAAGTTGCATACAAAGTGTGATTCCAAGATTTTAATAAGTACTCATGGCCACTGGGGCAACTGCAAGTGCAATCATGGTTTAATCATCAGTAATCAAGCAAACATATTTAAACTATCAAGGACAGATTAACATTGAACAAGAGCAAAACAGTAGTTATCATTGACAAAGATATGTTGCCACCAACAATCCACAAAAAGAAAGAAAAACATTCAAACCATGAGCAAAAACAAAAGATAGAAAAATCCCTAATCTGGGTCACTAAGGTACTGAACAAGTTCAGGAGACAAAAGCTAGGAGTCCTAAGGCTTGGAGGAACTAGAAGGTTGGGTTTGGGCTTGGAGAAGGTTTAGCATGTTATGTAGAATTCCATCATTCTTCTCCTTTTCTTTGGCAAGGTCAATTCTGAGACCATCCCTCTCAGTTTCCACTTCAGCCACACGAGCCTTGAGCCTAGCTATTTCAGCATCTTTGGCTGCACATTCCTGAACCAGAGTCCTAACTTTGCTGTTGATGGGTGTCTTCTAGGATGAACCAGGTTCATTTGGGATGGCATTGACTGCATAGTCACAAGCAAGAAGAGTATTGATACCAAAGTGATCCTTGCTCGATGCCATTTCCCACTTCTTCAAAGGCACATTGCACCTATCCAGCATAGTAGTCAAAATAAAGCCATAAGGGGTAGCATGAGCCTTTGAGCCATTGATGATCCTATCCAGCAGCTCGATGATGAAGGCAGGCTAATTTATTTGCCTTCCACTTTCCAGGCACTCCATAAGAACTAGATCCATGTAATTGGCAATGTGCCTTCTCTCCCGTCTGGGCAATAAACACTTGACAAATTCAAACAAGACCTTGTGCTCAGGCCTCATTTCACTTTTTTGCACAGCCCTGGCTTCATTCACATCTTCAGAATCACAAAACCTCCTGGTAATTGCAAGAGCAGTAGGGAGGGAGTCCAGGCAAGGCCACCTTTTCCTTGTATAGTCATCAAACCCTTCAGAGGGTATGTCCGGGATCTCTCCCAGTTTCTTTGCATCAAACTGCACTTGATCTCCTTTCACCAGGCTACTAACCTTGCCATCCTTAACCACACCATTAGCCATAAACTCAATTAGCTCATTTCTAGCTAACCTACCATCCATTTGAAGGACCATGTCCTTCCATCCCCGAGCAGCTAAAGCACCCACCAATCTTATCATTCCTGGTTCCACCAGGTCTTTCAGCAGCCTACCCTTTAAAATCTTTCTTTTGCCAAACATGGCAAACTTATCATGTTCCTTCTCAGAATCAACTTCTCCTTCTTCTCCACTCCAGTCCTCATCTTCAGAAATTTTTGATTGCTTGTTTTTCACTGCAGATCTTGTCCTCTTGGCTAGTGTAGGTTCAACAGCCTCAGACATAGAGGAAGACTTCTTGGAGGAAGTCTTGGCCTTTTTGGACTTGGGGGTCGGAACCTCCACTGATGTACCCCTTTCTTGATGGACCAGTTCCATCCCCTCTTCCTCAGCAACCTCTGAGGATTCTTCAACCTTTCCCTTTCCTTTATCCACTCTCTTTTTCTTACTTTCAGCTAAAGCCCTTTGTAGATCAGCTTCACTCTGTTTCACCCTGCTTCTTGTGGCTCTACCCTTTGGCAATGAAGAGGCAGTAAGTGTTGGGGAGGAAGCCTTTCTCTTCTTAGAGGATTTGGGAGCACTGGGAGCTTTAGATGTGGTAGAGCGTCTTTTCTTTGGATCATAACTCTCCCCAACCTTTTTCAACAGGTCTGCTAGGGTTTCTTCACTGGATGAACTAGGTTCATCTCTTTGTGAGCTTAAGTTAACCAACCCTTCCGCCGCTTCCCTAGAACCACTTCCCCCCTGACTTCTTGACACATTCTTCTTCAAGTTCTTGTTTAGCCCCACAGATAGTAGGCACAGACAGTCCAGCAGTGGGTGACTGATCAACCACTCCTTTCCCAATTCCCCTCACTTCACCACATCCACCCTCTCTCTCTTTTTGTTTTTCATAATTCTTTTTACCTCTACTCCTTCGTATCTCTGGCAATTCAACATCCCTAATGGGTAACCTAGTCTCTAGGTTTTCAGACACAGATGAACGTACCTTAGAAGGGGATTCTTGAGTCCTTTCAGAGTAAGAAGACCCAAGTCCTTCCTCCTCACTTGCAGATTTATATGACTCCGAATCAGAATTGGAGTCGGAGATTGGGGCCTAGCTTGCCTTCAATTTCTCATTTAATTTCTTCCTAAGAGCTCCAGTTGCTACTGTTTTTCGAGCAAGCTTTTTAACCCTTCTCAGCCTAGGTTTGGGAGTAGTGCTGGATGGATGAGAGGGAGATGAATCGGATGGAGTAGGTTGTGGAGGAGTTCCAGGATTATCTTGTGGGTTATACATGATCGCTGAGTTTTTTTGAGAGATTAGGGAGTTAGAATTTTGGAGAAGATGATAGCAAGAGAGAGTAGAAAAATAACGGTCTTGGAATTATAGAGTTGGCAGAGAAATGATGTGTATTTAAAGAGAGATACACATTTAATGGGTAACGACAGCTTTCTCAGTGGTCAATTAGAGGTCTAATCAACCTGAAATTCCAGGTTTGAATGATCGGTTTATCTTCCCTAGATTTTAGGCAATTTTTTTCGGTTTAGAGTTCTAGGCAGACGGAACTGGTTCAAAGCTAACGGATAAAATTTTCTAGGAGTTTAACAAATGTAGGACTTCTGCTCATGATTTAAATATTTATATTTCTAATTGTGCAGAGTATAGAAAACATACCTTAGCTTTCAGATGAACTCATACTGATGAACCAGGTTCTTCATTTAGAATTCTCTTGAACATGCCTCAAATTACCATAATAGAGAAAATTTTGTAAGAGATCAGTGAGTCATATTAACACATGTCACAGGAGTATACTAATTAAAGTATGAAGCTGAGTAAGAATTAATCTAGATATTTACACAAGTTCAGAGTTCCTAGCCAAAAAAAATTCATTTTTTCTTTTTTTTTTCATTGTGCATTCTGATTTGGACCTATTAGGTGATCTTAATCATCCCTAATTCCAACCTGTTCCTCTCAAAGTTTTCTCTACTCAGTGCTTTAGTGAAGATGTCAGCAATTTGTTTATCAGTAGCACAAAATTCTATGGAGATCAATCCTTTCTCATAGTTATCTCTTAAGAAGTGGTGTCTAACATCTATGTGCTTAGTCCTCTTATGATGAACAGGGTTCTTTGTCATACTTATAGCACTAGTGTTATCACAGAATATAGGAATGCAACCCACTTCAATACCAAAGTCTATCAGCTGCTGTTTAATCCATAGCAATTGAGCACAACAAGAGGCAGCAGCAACATATTCAGCCTCAGCAGTGGATAAGGCCACTGAATTTTGCTTTTTAGTGGCCCATGATACAAGACATGAACCAAGAAAATGAGTCATACCTAAGGTTCTTTTCCTATCCACAAGAAAACCTGCATAATCAGCATCGTAATACCCTACTAGATTGAAATTACTACCTTTAAGGTACCAAAGACACAAATCAGTAGTGCCTTTCAAATATCTCAGTATCTTCTTGACCGCAGTCAAGTGAGACTCCTTTGGATTAGCCTGGAAGCGAGCACAAAGCCCTACATTAAAGACTATGTTAGGTTTACTGGCAGTAAGATACAAAAGTGAACGAATCATACCCCTATACAACTTTTGATCAATAGATGAACTAGGTTCATCTATGTCTAATTTGGTGGCAGTTGTAATGGGGTGTCTATTTCCTTTGATTCATCCATTTTAAACTTTCTGATCAGCTCCTTTGCGTATTTCTGCTGATGGATCATGGTTCCATTTGGGATTTGTGTGATCTATAAGCCTAAGAAAAAGTTAAGCTCACCCATCATACTCATTTCAAACTCACTCCCCATTAGTTTGGCAAAATCCTTACTTAGCTTATCAGTGGTAGCCCCAAAAATTATGTCATCAACATATATTTGTACCACAAGAAGATCCTTACCTTTTTCCCTCAAGAACAAGGTACTGTCAATTTTACCTCTTTTGTAGCCATGTTCAAGCAGGAATTTTGACAATCGTTCATACCATGCTCTGGGAGCCTGCTTGAGTCCATAGAGAGCCTTGTCTAATTTGTACACATGATCAAGACATTCCTTGGTTGCAAAACCTGGAGGTTGTTTCACAAACACTTCTTCATTTAGGTATCCATTCAGGAAGGCACTTTTGACATCCATCTGATGAAGAGTGAATTCCATGTGTGCTGCAAAGGATATGAGGAGTCTTATTGCTTCTAGTCTTGCAACAGGAGCAAAAGTCTCATCATAATCTATACCCTCCTTGGCTGGTACAAGACTGTAACCTTGTACCACAAGTCTTGCCTTATTTCTTGTAACAGTTCCATCTTCATCAAGTTTGTTTCTGAAGACCCATTTTGTGCCAATGACTGATCTGTCCTTGGGTCTTGGAACTAGATGCCAAACTTGACTTCTCTCAAACTGATTGAGTTCATCTTGCATTGCATTTACCCAATCTGCATCCTGCAAAGCCTCAACAACATTTTTAGGTTCAATAAGAGATAGGAAAGCATCAAAAGCACACAAATTCTTTAATTGTGATCTAGTTTTGACTCCAGAGGTTGGATCAGTAATTATGTTCTCAATGGGATGAGAACTTTGATACTTATGAGGTTTCACAACCAACTAATTTCTGCTAGATGTTTCTCCCATGTTGTGTTTCTAAGGAACAGGGTTATGAACAGGTTCCTTTAGGGGATTGGTTTCAGTTCCTCTTTGATCAGTTCCCTCTGTCAGGTTGCCCTGGATAGAAGAACCTGTTCCATCACCTGTTCCTTCTTTTGGTGTCACTTTAGCCAGTGCTGGGACTTCAGTCAAATCTCTTACCAGCCCAGTAGCCTCATCTTCATGTTCTTGTCTCTCAGAAAGAATGTTAGTTTCATCAAACACTACATGCACACTTTCTTCTACACACAGAGTTCTTTTATTAAACACTTTATATGCTTTGCTATGTGAAGAATATCCCAAGAATACTCCCTCATCACTTCTGGGATCAAACTTACCTAGGGAATCTTTTCCATCATTGTGCACAAAGCACTTACATCCAAATGCCCTAAGATAGGATATATTTGGCTTTCTCCCTTTAAGTAACTCATAGGGAGTCTTCTCTACAAGAGGTCTAGTCATGCACCTATTGATGATGCAACATGCAGTGTTTACAGCCTCTGCCCAGAAGCTGTAAGGCAATTTACTAGAAAGAAACATAGTCCTAGCCATATCTTCAAGAGTCCTGTTCTTTCTTTCAACTACTCCATTTTGTTGAGGAGTCCTAGGGGCAGAGAAGTTATGATCTATGCCATGCTCATCACAAAATTCAGTGAACCTAGCATTTTCAAATTCAGTTCCATGATCAGACCTAATGGATGCAAGTTGATTTCCTAATTGTTTCTGAGTCTTTCTAACAAAAGCAGTAAACATGTCAAATGCTTCATCTTTAGATGTTAAGAATAATACCTGGGTAAACCTAGAATAATCATCAACAAGTACCATCACATATTTCTTGCCACCTCTGCTCAATGTTCTCATTGGACCACAAAGATCTATATGAACCAGTTCCAACGTCCTGGTTGTGCTTACCATTTTCTTGCTTTTAAAGGATGATCTTACCTGCTTCCCCCTTGCACAGGCCTCACAAACTTTGTCTTCCTTGAACTTGATGTTAGGTAACCCTATCACCAAGTCCTTGGAGACTAATTTGTTGAGTTGATTCAGACTTGCATGACCAAGTCTTTTGTGCCACAGGAGGAGATCATTATCCAACACACTTAAGCAAGTGAGTTCATTTTCTGAAAGAGTGGACAAATCTACAATGCAAATATTGTTAACTCTTTTTCCCTACAAAACAATCTTGTCAGTGGTAAGGTTAATCATAAAACATTTGGTAGAGGTAAATGCTACAAGGTTGCCTCTGTCACACAGTTGTGACACACTGATTAGGCTATACTTTAAGCCATCTATCAAGTAGACATTCTCAATGGAGTGAGAGTCTGTCTTACCTACCATTCCAACCCCAATGATCTCATCTTTCTTCCCATTTCCAAAGGAGACATTACCTCCTTTCAAGTCCTCAAGTGAAAGGAACTGGTTCTTGCTTCCAGTCATATGTTTTGAGCAGCCACTATCCATGTACCGTATTTGGCTGCTTCCCTTCACTTGGACCTGCAAAAAGAATCAAGGGTTAGTCTTAGGAACCCAAACTACTTTCGGTCCCTTTCTATAGGCAAAGGGGTAAATCAAATTCCTNATAGCTGAAGATCTGCTGCATCTGGTATTCTCGCTTCTGCGGGTCTTGGACCGCAGAAGCGGAGGCGCTTAAGCGGGGGAGTCACCACAGAAGCGGTCCATGGGTTGGTAAGGTAGATCCGCAGAAGCGGACCATTCTTCGCATCAGCGGGTCCGCAGAAGCGGACTGGTAGTCGCCGAAGCGGTGTTGACCTTGAGAGGAAGTTCCGCAGAAGCGGAAATATAGCCGCAGAAGCGGTTTGGCATTTTTAAATGAATATCCGCAGAAGCGTGATTTTGGCCGCAGAAGCGGTCCCGCATAAGCGGAAGCGGGACCGCAGAAGCGAAAACTGGACTGGTTAGAAGGGTTTTATTGAATATTTCATCCGCGAGCTTGGGATATTTTCCACCATTGTTGGGCGACCTTGAGAGCTTTTGGCGAGAATTTAAGGGAGTTTTGACTGGGAATCGATTGGAGGTAAGTCTCTTAGCCTAAATACATGAGATTATGATATATTTAACATAGAAATTAGTGGAAATTCATCAAAAAGGGGGTAAGTTAGGGCTTGAGAAATTATAAGTTAAAAATGGAATTTGGAAGGTCAAATGGACTCCGATTTTGATAAATTTGATATGCATGGACTCGTGGCGAGACGAGGAATCCGATGATGTGAATTTTATAATTTTTCGAGAAGTGGGCCCGGGGCTCGGGTTTTGCCAACTTCATGATTTTCGATGTTTTTCGAGTCTTTTCGATTGGGTTATATCCCCTTAGCCTATTGTAATGTATTCCTTGTGGTCTTGATCAGATTTGACGCGCGAGGAGGTCAATTCGAGAGGAAAAGGCATAGCGAGCTAGACTTTGGGCCGGCTTGAGGTGAGTAATAGGTGTAAATGATGAACTGAGGGTTTGAGACCCCGGAATTTCACATCGTACCGCTATATTGAGGCGAGGCACGCGCTCTATGACGAGTGCGGGGCTGTTGGTTATTGGGGATTGTGACTTGGTCCGTCTCGGTGATGTTTTACTGTGTTTTTCTACTAGAACTTGCTAGAAATCATCGTTATTTGGGTTTGACTGTTGTATTTGGGCTTCGTGCCGGTTACTTGGATCCTTCAGGGATTGATTTCACTAATTTGCATACTTTGCACATTGTTTAACCTCATTCCAAGGTTTTAAGTACTATTTTTGCAAACCCAGCCCCTTTTTCTAAACTTGAAAATTCAAATGATATTTTAAATGATATTTTGGGCTGTGGATTACTGATTTAAAGTGCCCGAGGGGCTTATTGTGATTTTTTGGATTTATGGATGGCTCGGGCTGCACGCCACAACAGTACTATGTGATATTGAGGCCGAGGCCCTGGTTGGTGCCACGAGATGGCTTATTTGCGCTTGGGCTGTAGGAGCCCCTCCGGAGTCTGTACACACCCCAGTGAGCGCTGTCGACGTAAAATATATGGTTGGCTCGGACTGCACGCCGCAGTGGGTACCTGAGTGTACCGGCATTTGCATTGCATTGCATCATTGTGTCATTCCTTACCTGTTACCTGTCATGGTTCTTTCTGTAATACTACTTTATTGACTTGCCGGTCTCACTGTTAAAGGTTTGGTACTGCCGTTATAGTTGCCTTGTGTTTTTTTGTGATTTCTTATCTTCAGTTATTATTTATGCTTATTACTCACTGAGTCGGAGTACTCACTTTACTCCCTGCACCTTGTGTGCAGATTTAGGTGCATCACAGTCTGAGGGAGGACCTGTCTAGCTGAGCAGCATTTCATCGGGAGCATCGAGGTAGCTGCATGGCGTTCGCAGCCTTGATCCTTCCCTCCTATCCCTATCTTTCATTATTCCGTTTCTTAGACAGTCTTGTTATAGGATGACACTCTGTATTAGAGGCTCGTTATCGTGACACCGGATCCTGTTTTGGGTTATGTTCTAGTATTTTTTTGTTGGTTTTCAGTATACTACTCCGTGCTTATAGTAGTTTGATAAGATGGTTTGGTAATTTAGTATTTGTGTTCGAATTCCTGAATTATCATAAGTTGAGATTTGTTGTTGAATGGTCGGGCTTGCTTAACAATGTGTTGGGCGCCATCACGACCGGGGTTTGGGTCGTGACACAACTACAGAATATTCCAAAGGGTTCATACAACTCTAGTCACAACCGCTTATACCAAATCATGACTTGAGCAATTTTAAAACCATCCTAGGCCCCAACTCTTATCACCATTTAATCGACACCTAAATAAAAATAAAAGAGGAAAGAAAGAATTGCACATGAAAATTGGAGTTTCAATTTCTCTAAAGGTTCAGCAGTTACACGCGCAAAAATAAAACTGCAGCTACAACGGGAACTCGAATCGGACAGAAGCTCGGATGGAACTTCAGGTTGGCGACTGATATAGAACCTCGAACCTTAGCTAAACTCCATTTCGTATTCAAATTAACTCCAAGAGAGAAAATCAAAAATCAAAAACTGAAGTGTATTTTTTTTGGATTTGAGAACCAGAAAATGGAATTTTTTTTGTTTCTGTTTTTTTTATATGAACGAAAAAAATCAGAAGAAAAAATTGGAAATCAAAGCTAAAACCCTAGTTTTCTTTCTTCCTCCAAATTTATCTGTTCCAAAAACCTCCTCATTAAAATCGAAAATCCCCCGAATATATATATATGAATGCCTCTCCGCCTTTTTTCTTCCTCTCCACAAAATGGATAAGCCCTTGTGTAGAAAAACACGTGATGAACGAAGGGCTAAGATCAATTAAGATTGATACAACGCTCTCCGTTCATCCAGCGCGTGCCTTCTAGAAACTCCATTCACGTGGCCTTGCGCATGTGTGCTAGAGGTGAGTAGGATAGTATGGATTAGGGAATATTCGGGTTGTTATAAAGGTGGTGACCTGGAGGAAAGAGAGGGGACCATGGGAGGGGACCATGTGATGTGGGCGAGGGGATTCGAGGCGGTTTTGGGCTGAGGGTAGTGGCAGAGAGGAGAGGGATTAGGGTTGGAGTGCGGCTGGTGGGATCTCTTTAGGTTTATGGTTAGGACAAAAAATGATTTTTCTATGGGGTGAGGGACTAACTTATGACCATTGGATTAGAATTGATTGATGGCTGAGATTTAAAAGAGGGATATGGGTCGTGATATGGGTGTGAACAGCGGGTCAATAAATTAAAAGAGAGAAAGTGGGCTGCTGAGGTTTAAATGGTATTGGGCTCAAAGAGGCTGGTTAGATTTGGGCCATCTCTTTGGACTTCTTGAATTAAGCCAAGACAAAAGCTATCCCCAAAATTTAATTCTCTTTCCAAGGATAAAATAAAAAATAACATAAATAACAAAATACTACTAAAAACTAATAAACTTTAATTACAACAAAACTCATATCAAAATGAAACTATTTTTTGTATATATTTTTCCTGATTTTTTAAATACTAAAACAATAAAATTAAACTAATAAAGTGGTAATAAAAGGGTTAAAACTCTTTAATAACTCAATTAAATATTTTAAAATACTAAAACTAACTTTAAAAATCGTCCAGGTAAAAAATTACGTACTTACAGCTGCCCCTTTTTGCTTGGGAACATGAATGTTTTTTGAGAAAAGAAACAAGTAAGCAACGTAATTGACTTCTGACCCGACACTTATTCAAAAGAAAGCAAAGATGGACTGAAGATTGTGACCGAGCCCTGGTATCTGAGCTGCCTACATATCTTTGGTTATAAAGGAATCAGGCCACGTGTAGTTCAGAAGTAGGAAGAATGGAGAAAGATACCAAGGTGGAGAACCGAGTGAAGTGCCGTCGAGGTTCCGATCTGCGGTTCCTATCATTACATCAAAATGAAAAATCAAATAAAAATTACAAGAAAAACTACAAAATCCTATCTACTGTTCTCTCTTGAATCTTCTACAGTCTTGTTGTGCATCTCGAACTACTGACTCGCGTTCTTGAGGCGAGCTCCTACTATTCTAACTTGAATTGACTGTATTCTTCAGGCCGGCTCCTGAATTTTATTTGAACTTAACTCTGAAATGAGTTCCCTCGTTCTCCAGGTGGGCGCCTGTCACTGACTTAAACTGAAATGAATTTCCCTCGTTCTCAGGGTCGGTGCCTGCGACTTGCTTGAAACTTGAAATGAATTCCCTTATTCTCCAGGTGGGCGCCTGCCAGTGTCTTATAACTTGAAATGAATTCCCTCGTTCTCCAGGTGGGCGCCTGATGACTTAACTCGAAATTAATTCCCTTGTTCTCCAGGTGGGTGCCTGCGACCGACTTGAAACTTGAAATGAAATTCCCTCGTTCTCCAGGTGGGCGCCTTCGGCTAACTTAAAACTTGAAATGGATTCCCTCATTCTCCAGGTGGGCGCCTGCGACTGACTTGAACTTGAAATGAATTCCCTCGTTCTCCAGGTGGGCACTTGCCACTGACTTAAAACTTGAAATGAAGTTCTGAAATAAATTCCCTCGTTCTCCAGGTGGGCGCCTGCAATTACAACAAAATAGACAAAACAAAGAAAATTTTCTTCCCAGTTTGTACCAGGAACATTTGTGAGTGTCAATTGAATCCCATATTCCAGGAGGGTCCTGCAAACTTAAATCAAATCCCATTATCCAGGAGAGTCCTGAAACTTAAATCAAATCCCATTATCCAGGAGGGTCCTGAGAACTTAAAACCCAAATTCCATTATCCAAGAGGGTCCTGAGAACTTGAAAACTAATCCCATTATCCAGGAGGGTCCTGAAAAATCGAGAATGAACTTACCTAAGCCATGCTCTCTTCCTGGAGGATCCTTGCAGAATGAACATAATTTCTTGCCCCTGAACCATGCTTTCTTCATGGGAGGGTTCCTGCAGAATGAACAAATTTCTTGCCCCTGTTCAAATGAAATTTTGTTAGTTTAAAAACGTAGTGGTTAGTTTGTGGCATCATTGCTGAAGGTATCTACTTCTGCCGCTGCCCTGCTTCATTCTGATTTGCTGCTTTAGGCTAACCAGGAATTGTTTGACCTTTTGATCGAACCTTGACCGCAAAAACCTTTGAATGACCCGAATTCCTTACACTTACTTATTGCATTGCGTTTTCATACTGACAATTGTTGAGCCTTTGTATTTTTTCAGATTCAAGGTTCACTTGATCACCTGAACTTTAGTTATCACCAAGTTACTCCTTCTGAATCATGTTAATGGCTATGTGCTTGGCCAAATTTCGCCTAGTGCAATTGAGAAGCTGGTAGTAGGCTTTGGAATCTTTTCCTGCTTGTTCAACAAGGGCTAATGCGAAAGAGACTCATAAAGATAGACTTAAAGAGTGCAGTGAAGTGATTTTTGGCAAAAGGAACAAAGGAAAATTTGGACAAAGATGACTATGTGAAGAAGAATGGAGAAAGGACTTATCTGAGTGAAGCGGCTTGCTCCAATGATCATGACATGCATTTCGAATTGATCAGCCTAATCCGTCCGACCAATCACATTTTCAGTTCAGTCATGTCTTCATACTTCAAAAATCGGGCTTTCACTAATCCATTTTCTCTGTAAAGTCACGAGCCTCATTCGACTTGTAGTGTCCCGAAGGGTTTTCTCCAACAAACCTCTCTTATTTGTTCATCTCTCAACTCACCATCGCCTTACAGTGCCCACAAGAATTTTTACCAATAAGACTCTCTCATTTTAAATTTTCTCTCAGCTCACCATCGCCTTACGGTGCCCGTAAGGGTTTTCACCAATAAAACTCTCTCATTTTATTCGTTTTTCCTTTGTGCCCATAAACAAAGTGTTACCCATGATGTAAATCATACCTCTATCTCGCTTGACTTTGCATCCTCAAAGATTGATCGGAAGGTCTTTCTTTGGACAATAATGTAGGCTTTTGGACAAGGCTAGAAAGAAAGGGTGGCATGAAGGCTCTAAAAATTTAAGATGAAAAGGGTTAAAAATTACAGTTTTTGGAATCACATCTTTATCAAAACCAAAACTTTTGCTCCAGTTTCTTTAGGTCTGGGGAATTTTGGATTTTTATTTCGAGGGCACCGAACCGTGTAAGGCTGCCTACGTATCCTTAAAAGGAATTAGGTCGAACGTAGTTCAAACCTGAAAGTTGTTTCATTTTTGTTGTTTTTTTATTCTTTTCGTTTTTTTCTTCTTTTTTTTCTTTTCTCTTTTTTTTTCTTCTCTTTTTTTTTCTTTTTTTTTCTTTTCTTATTCTTTTCTTTTCTTTTCTTTTTCTTCTTCTTATTTTCCAGTTCTACTCCTGATTTCAAATGAGGTGTATAAAAGAAAATAAATAAGGCTCAAAAGGATGAAAGTGTTTGGGTAGCGGAACAAAGTGCCTTCGTCATTTCAACTTTGAATATGCCAAGTACAAAAATGCAATTGATAAGCAAAAACTCATACATAGTACCTCTTGACTGCATCAGAATTGATAGCCATATCTAATCATTTTCCTTCTATGTTTGTTAAATACAAAGCACCATTGGGCAATACTCTTGTCACAATGAACGGCCCCTGCCAGTTTGGGGCGAACTTGCCTTTAGTTTCAGCCTGATGTGGAAGGATGCGTTTCAATACCAGCTGGCCCACTTTGAATTTTTGAGGACGCACCTTCTTGTTGTATGCTCTTGCCATTCTCTTCTGATACAATTGACCATGACATCTGCAGCCAATTTTTTCTCGTCAATTAAACTTAACTACTCCAGTCAGGTTTTGACCCACTCATCATCATGGATTTCAGCTTCTGCAACGATCCGAAGGGATGGAATCTCAACTTCCGCGGGTATAACTACCTCAGTTCCATATACCAACAAATAAGGAGTTGCACCTACTGAAGTGCGAGCGGCGATAACCCAATAAGGCAAAAGGCAACTTTTCATTCCATTGCCTAGAACCTTGCACCATCTTACGAAGTATCTTCTTTATGTTCTTGTTAACAACCTCAACAGCTCCATTTGCCTTGGGACTGTACGGAGTGGAGTTTCGATGCATAATCTTGAACTCTTGGCATTCCTCTTTGATCAAATGACTGTTGAGGTTAGCAGAATTGTCTGTGATGATTACCTTGGGAATTCCAAACCGACAAATGATATTTGAATGAACAAAATCCACCACTGCCTTCTTGGTCATGGACTTGAAAGTTACAGCTTCGACCCACTTGGTAAAGTAATCAATGTCACCAGAATAAACCTGTGCCCGTTTGATGCTGTCGGCTCAATTGGTCCAATGACATCCATGCCCCAAGCAACAAATGGCCAAGGTGCAGACATTGTATGCAACTCAGATGGCGGGGAATCAATCAAATCACCGTCCAGCTAGCATTGATGACATTTGCGAACAAAGCTGATGCAATCTCTTTCCATGGTGAGCCAATAATAACATGCTCGAAGTATCTTCTTTGCCAAGACATACCCATTCATATGCGGCCCGCAAGCTCTGAAATGCACTTCGGCCATAATAGTCGAAGCTTGTTTAGCATCTACGCACCTCAGTAGTCCTAGATCTAGAGTCCTCTTGTACAAGATACCCCCACTTAAGAAAAATCCATTAGCTAGACGTCGAATGGTTCTCTTTTGATCACCTGTGGCTTGTACTGGATATACCCCCGACTTAATGTATTCCTTGATATCCTGGAACCAAGGTTCACCATTAATTTCCTCTTCAACCACATTACAATAAGCATGTTGATCACGAACTTGGATATGCACGGGGTCGACACAAGCCTTGTCCGAATGATGTAACATTGACGCCAGAGTAGCCAAAACATCGGCAATCTCATTATGAATCCTGGGAATATGTCTGAATTCTACCGACCTGAATCATTGACAAAGATCATGCAGACACTATCGATACGGTATGAGCTTCAAGTTTTGAGTCTCCCATTCTCCTTGAATCTGGTGAACCAACAAATCTGAATCTCCCAGAACTAGTATTTCCTAGACTCCCATGTCTACAACTAACCTTAAACCCAGAATTCATGCTTTGTACTCAGCCATGTTGTTGGTGCAATAAAACCGAAGCTGGGCTGTTACAGGGTAGTGTTGCCCTGTTTCTAAAATGAGTACAGCCCCTATTCCGACACTGATGTTTTAACCGTCAATACCACACAAGAGGGGGGTGATTTGTGTGGTACCCAATTTTCGCTTAACTGAACTATAGAAGGACCAGGTTCTTCTAGGTGTTCCACCTACTACTGTTTGCGGAATAATAAAATACTGAAATAAAGAACACAGAGATTTTTACGTGGAAAACACCTGGCTCAAAAGGTGAAAAAAACCACGACCTACTACTCAGTAGGATTTTCCCAAACTTCCACTAAAATCACTGAGCCAAAACAGTATTTACAAAAACTCTTTGTAAACCTAAGGATTAAATCTAATCCAGTTGTGGCACACAGCCTCAACTGCTGCGACAACTTCAAGTTAATTCTAACTTGAATACTCTAGGTACCTAATACAATTGCTTCTATGAAAGTTGAAAGGTACAATGTTAAATCACCTACTACAGTTGAACTAGAATAAAAGATAGACACTTGGAACTGGTTCTTCTATCTCGTTCAAGTAGCTTCAGGAGTGCACACTCAAATCACACATAAATTGCTTGGAAAATTGCCTTGCTCTTTTGCTCTCAATTTAAGTTTAACTTCTGCGTATGTACATTACCTGTAAAAGAGAACAACACTGCATTTAATAGGTTAGTAATCAGAGTTTGATTGGGATTCAATTGCTGCTCCTCTATCGTGGAAGAGTTCATGATGATCTCAAACTCTAACACTATCTTCATCCTAGATTGTGTTCTCTTCTTATAAGGAGAGTTTCTCGCCTTATCCAATATGCAACCTTTTCGATCAGATCAGGAGATATTGTTGCTTGATCAGTAGGACTTATCTCCTTCACGTGCATCTCACGTGTATAGGTTGATCATGACTGTGCTTCACAAGATGGACCTGGTCCATGTCTGAGTTCTTTTGTCAATCTTCAAAACTTCACCTATTCTTAGGCCAACAAATTCCCCCTTTTTGATGATGACAAACTCTGTGCTTTTTACTTATTTGAAACCTGTAAGAACTCAGCTTAACCATCAATACCAAATTTAGAAAATTCACTTATCATCAAGGACCAGGTTAATTAGGTTATAAATATCACTTATTTCAGAATGTGTAAAGCACAATATCTCTTCCCCCTTTTGGCATCATCGAAAAGTTGCATACAAAGTGTGATTCCCAGATTTTAATAAGTACTCATGGCCACGCAACTGCAAGTGCAATCATGGTTTAATCATTAGTAATCAAGCAAACATATTTAAACTATCAAGGACAGATTAACATTGAACAAGAGCAAACAGTAGTTGTCATTGACAGAGATATGTTGCCACCAACAATCCACAAAAGAAAGAAAAACATTCAAACCATGAGCCAAAACAAAAGATAGAAAAATCCCTAATATGGGTCACTGAGGTACTGAAGAAGTTCAGGAGACAAAAGCTGGGAGTCCTAAGGCTTGGAGGAACTAGAGGGTTGGGTTTGGGCTTGGAGAAGGTTCAGCATGCTATGAAGAATTCCATCATTCTTCTCCTTTTCTTTGGCAAGCTCAGTTTTGAGACCATCTCTCTCAGTTTCCACTTCATCCACACGAGCCTTGAGCCTAGCTATTTCAGCATCCTTGGCTGCACATTCCTGAACCAGAGTCCTGACTTTGCTGTTGATGGGTGTCTTCTGGGATGAACCAGGTTCATTTGGGATGGCATTGACTGCATAGTCACAAGCAAGAAGAGTATTGATGCCAAAGTGATCCTTGCTCGATGCCATTTCCCACTTCTTCAAAGACATATCGCACCTATCCAGCACAGTAGTCAAAATAAAGCCATAAGGGGTAGCATGAGCCTTTGAGCCATTGATGACCCTGTCCAGCAGCTTGATGATGAAGGCAGGCCAATTTATTTGCCTTCTACTTTTCGGGCACTCCATAAGAACTAGATCCATGTAATTGGCAATGTGCCTTCTCTCCTGTCTGGGCAATAAACACTTGTTGACAAATTCAAACAAGACCTTGTGCTCAAACCTCATTTCACTTTTCTGCACAGCCCTGGCTTCATTCACATCTTCAGACTCACAAAACCTCCTGGTAATTGCAAGAGCAGTAGGGAGGGAGTCCAGGCAAGGCCACCTTTGCCTTGTATAGTCATCAAACCCTTCAGAGGGCATGTCCAGGATCTCTCCCAGTTTCTTTGCATCAATCTGCACTTGAACTCCTTTCACCAGGCTACTAACCTTGCCATCCTTAACCACAGCATTAGCCATAAACTCAATTAGCTCATTTCTGGCTAGCCTGCCATCCATTTGAAGGACCATGTCCTTCCATCCCTGAGCAGCTAAAGCACCCACCAATCTTATCATTCCTGGTTCCACCAGGTCATTCAGCAGTCTACCCTTTAAAATCTTTCTTTTGCCAAACATGGCAAACTTATCCTGTTCCTTCTCAGAATCAACTTCTTCTTCTTCTCCACTCCAGTCTTCATCTTCAAAAATTTTGATTGTTTGTTTTTCACTGCAGATCTTGTCCTCTTGGCTAGTGTAGGTTCAACAGCCTCAGACACAGAGGAAGACTTCTTGGAGGAAGTCTTGGCCTTTTTGGGCTTGGGGGCCGGAACCTACACTGATGTACCCCTTTCTTGATAGACCAGTTCCATCTCCTCTTCCTCAGCGGCCTCTGAGGATTTGGAACCTTTCCCTTTCCTTTATCCACTCTCTTTTTCTTACTTTGAGCTAAAGCCCTTTGTAGATCAACTTCACTCTATTTCACCCTGCTTCTTGTGGCTCTACCCTTTGGCAATAAAGAGGCAGTAGGTGTTGGGGAGGAAGCCTTTCTCTTCTTAGAGGATTTGGGAGCATTGGGAGTGGTAGAGCGTCTTTTCTTTGGATCATAACTCTCCCCAACCTTTTTCAACAGGTCTGCTAGGGTTTCTTCAATGGATGAACCTGGTTCATCTCTTTNATACTTCCACATATTATGGGGTAACGTAGGAGACATCTCTATTTTCCCCCGGGGAATCTTTAGAATTCCCACTGCTTAACTTTCAATTCGCCTCTGACCATCAAATGAAATGTGAATAACCCGTCCTCCTCTCTTTGAAAGAAGGGGCGCTTCCGGTTCTGTCGGTGCTTGAAACAATTTTGTCTTCTCCATATTACTATATCTCTAGAGTCAATAATTTATATGAGGAACTACTGAACTCAATCACTTGCTGCCACAACCTTTTTCAACAGATCTGCTAGGGTTTCTTTAATGGATGAACCAGGTTCATCTCTTTGTGAGCTTAAGTTAACCAACCCTTCCACCACTTCCCCATGACTTCTTGACACATTCTTCTTCAAGTTCTTGTTCAGCCCCACAGATAGCAGGCACAGACAGTCCAGCAGTGGGTGACTGATCAACCACTCCTTTCCCAATTCCCCTCACTTCACCACATGCACCCTCTCTCTCTTTTTGTTTTTCAGAATTCTTTTTACCTCTACTCCTTCGTATCTCAGGCAATTCAACATCCCTAATGGGTCCAACCAGAACAAACCTAGTCTCTAGGTTTTCGGTCACAGATGAACGTACCTTAGAAGGGGATTCTTGAGTCCTTTCAGAGTCAGAAGACCCAAGTCCTTCACCCTCACTTGCAGATTTGTATGACTTAGAATCAGAATGGGAGTCGGAGACTGGGGCCTGGCTTGCCTTAATTTCTCATTTAATTTCTTCCTAAGAGCTTCAGTTGCTACTATTTTTCGAGCAAGCATTTTAACCCTTCTCAGCCTGGGTTTGGGAGTAGTGTTGGGTGGAGGAGAGGGAGATGAATCAGATGGAGTAGGTTGTGGAGGATTTCCAGGATTATCTTGTGGGTTAGACATGATTGCTGAGTTTTGAGAGAATTAGGGAGTTAGAATTTTGGAGAAGAAGATAGCAAGAGAGAGTAGAAAAATGACGGTCTTGGAATTATAGAGTTGGCAGAGAAATGATGTGTATTTAAAGAGAGATACACATTTAATGGGTAACGACAGCTTTCTCAGTGGTCAATTAAAGGTCTAATCAACCTGAAATTCCAGGTTTGAATGATCGGTTTATCATCCCTAGATTTTAGGCAATTTTTTTTCGATTTAGAGTTCTAGGCAGACGGAACTGGTTCAAAGCTAACGGATAAAATTTTCTAGGAGTTTAACAAATGTAGGGCTTCTGCTCATGATTTAAATATTTATATTTCTAATTGTGCAGAGTATAAAAAACATACCTTAGCTTTCAGATGAACTTATACTGATGAACCAGGTTCTTCATTCAGAATTCTCTTGAACATGCCTCAAATTACCATAATAGAGAAAATTTTGTAAGAGATCAGTGAGTCATATTAACACATGTCATAGGAGTATACTAGTTAAAGTATGAAGCTGAGTAAGAATTAATCTAGATATTTACACAAGTTCAGAGTTCCTAGCCAATATTTTTTTCATTTTTTTTTCATTGTGCATTCTGATTTGGACCTATTAGGTGATCTTAATCATCCCTAATTCTAACCTGTTCCTCTCAAAATTTTCTCTACTCAGTGCTTTAGTGAAGATGTCAGCAATTTGTTTATCAGTAGCACAAAATTCTATGGAGATCAATCCTTTCTCATAATATCTCTTAAGAAGTGGTGTCTAACATCTATGTGCTTAGTCCTCTTATGATGAACAGGGTTCTTTGTCATACTTATAGCACTAGTGTTATCATAGAATATAAGAATGCAACCCACTTCAATACCAAAGTCTATAAACTGTTGTTTAATCCATAGCAATTGAGCACAACAAGAGTCAGCATCAACATATTCAGCCTCAGCAGTGGATAAGGCCACTGAATTTTGCTTTTAGTGTCCCATGATACAAGACATGAACCAAGAAAATGAGCCATACCTGAGGTGCTTTTCCTATCCACAAGAAAACCTGCATAATCAACATCAGCATATCCTACTAGATTGAAATTACTACCTTTAGGGTACCAAAGACACAGATCAGTAGTGCCTTTCAAACATCTCAGTATCCTCTTGACATCAGTCAAGTGAGACTCCTTTGGATTAGCCTGGAAGTGAGCACAAAGCCCTACATTAAAGACTATGTTAGGTTTACTGGCAGTAAGATACAAAAGTGAACCAATCATACCCCTATACAACTTCTGATCAATAGATGAACTAGGTTCATCTATGTCTAATTTGGTGGCAGTTGTAATGGGGTGTCTATTTCCTTTGATTCATCCATTTTAAACTTTCTGATCAGCTCCTTTGCGTATTTCTGCTGATGGATCATGGTTCCATTTGGGCTTTGTTTGATTTGTAAGCCTAAGAAAAAGTTAAGCTCACCCATCATACTCATTTCAAACTCACTCCCCATTAATTTGGCAAATCCTTACTTAGCCTATCAGTGGTAGCCCCAAAAATTATGTCATCAACATATATTTGTACCACAAGAAGATCCTTACCTTTTTCCTCAAGAACAAGGTACTGTCAATTTTACCTCTTTTATAGCGATGTTCAAGCAGGAATTTTGACATTCGTTCTTACCATGCTCTGGGATCCTGCTTGAGTCCATAGAGAGCCTTGTCTAATTTGTACACCTGCTCAGGACATTCCTTGCTTTCAAACCTTGGAGGTTATTTCACAAACACTTCTTCTTTTAGGTATCCATTCAGGAAGGCACTTTTGACATCCATCTGATGAAGAGTGAATTCCATGTGTGCTGCAAAGGCTATAAGGAGTCTTATTGCTTCTAGTCTTGCAATAGGAGCAAAAGTCTCATCATAATCTATACCCTCATCTTGGCCTTAACCTTGTACCACAAGTCTTGCCTTATTTCTTGTAACAGTTCCATCTTCATCAAGTTTGTTTCTGAAGACCCATTTTGTGCCAATGAATGATCTGTCCTTGGGTCTTGGAACTAGATGCCAAACTTGACTTCTCTCAAACTGATTGAGTTCATCTTGCATTGCATTTACCCAATCTGCATCCTGCAAAGCCTCAACAACATTTTTAGGTTCAATAAGAGATAGGAAAGCATCAAAAGCACACAAATTCTTTAATTAAGATCTAGTTTTGACTCCAGAGGTTGGATCAGTAATTATGTTCTCAATGGGATAAGAACTTTGATACTTATGAGGTTTTACAACCAACTGATTTCTGCTAGATGTTTCTCCCATGTTCTGTTGCTGAGGAACAGGGTTATGAACAGGTTCCTTTAGGGGATTGGTTTCAGTTCCTCTTTCAGTTCCCCCTGTCAGGTTGCCCTGGATAGAAGAACCTGTTCCATCACCTATTCCTGCTTTTGGTGCCACTTTAGCCTGTGCTGGGACTTCAGTCAAATCTTTTACCAACCCAATAGCCTCATCTTCATGTTCCTGTCTCTCAGAAAGAATGTTAGTTTCATCAAACACTACATTCACACTTTATTCTACACACAAAGTTCTTTATTGAACACTTCATATGCTTTGCTATGTGAAGAATACCCCAAGAATACTCCCTCATCACTTCTGGGATCAAACTACATAGGGAGTCTTTTCCGTTATTGTGCACAAAGCACTTACATCCAAATGCCCTAAGATGGGATATATTTGGCTTTCTCCCATTAAGTAACTCATAGGGAGTCTTCTCTACAAGAGGTCCAGTCATGCACCTATTGATGATGTAACATGCAGTGTTTACAGCCTCTGCCCAGAAGCTGTGAGGCAATTTACTAGAAAGAAGCATAGTCCTAGCCATATCTTCAAGAGTCCTGTTCTTTCTTTCAACTACTCCATTTTGTTGAGGAGTCCTAGGGGAAGAGAAGTTATGATCTATGCCATGCTCATCACAAAATTCA
>NW_017670439.1:504687-555439 GCF_001879085.1 Nicotiana attenuata
TGTGAACCTTGTGTACATCTCCTGGATAGTTTCTCCTTCCTTCATAGTGAAATTCTCATATTGAGAATATATCAGTGTTCCTCTTGATCTCTTTACTTGAGGAGTTCCTTCATGAGCCACTTGTAACGTGTCCCATATCTCTTTGGCAGTGGTACAGCTTTGAATCCTGCTGTACTCATCTGGACCCAGTCCACACACAAGCCATTTCTTGGTCTTGACATTCTTCTCCCATTTCTTCAAATCTTCAGCAGTGCAATCAGCTCTTGTCTTTGGCACGTCCACTCCTTCAGCATTCTTCTTTGTAGTTGCCAGGGGACCATCAGTGACTATGTCCCAAAGTTCATAGTCCTCTCCTATGATATGATCTCTCATCCTGTTCTTCCACCAAGAATAGTACTGACCATTAAAGAGTGGAGGCATAGCAGTGGATTGCCCTTCCCAGTTTCCAGGTGGTGCACTCATCTTGATCTTTTCCTAAGGTGTTAACCTCTTCAAGGATAACCTGCTCTGATACCAATTAATGTTTTAAGCGTCAATAAAACACAAGAGGGGGGTGATTTGTGTGGTACCCAATTTTCGCTTAACTGAACTATAGAAGGACCTGGTTCTTCTAGGTGTTCCACCTACTATTGTTTGCGGGATAATAAAATACTGAAAATAAAGAACACAGAGATTTTTACGTGGAAAACGCCTAGCTCAAAAGGTGAAAAAAACCACGACCTACTACTCAGTAGGATTTTCCCAAACTTTCATTAAAATCACTGAGCCAAAACAGCATTTACAAAAACTCTTTGTAAACCTAATGATTAACTCTAATCCCGTTGTGGCACACAGCTTCAACTGCTTCGACAACTTCAAGTTAACTCTAACTTGAATACTCTATGTACCTAATACAATTGCTTCTATGAAAGCTGAAAGGTACAATGTTAAATCACCTACTACAATTGAACTAGAATAAAAGATAGACATTCGGAACTGGTTCTTCTATCTCGTTCAAGTAGCTTCAGGAGTGCACACTCAAATCACACATAAATTGCTTGCAAAATCGCCTTGCTCTTTTGCTCTCAATTTAAGTTTAACTTCTGTGTATGTGCATTACCTGTAAAAGAGAACAACACTGACATTTAATAGGTTAGTAATCAGAGTTTGATTGGGATTCAATTGCTGCTCCTCTATCGTGGAAGAGTTCATGATGATCTCAAACTCTAACACTACCTTCATCCTAGATTGTGTTCTCTTCATATAAGGAGACTTTCTCTCCTTATCCAATATGCAACCTTTTCGATTAGATCAGGAGATATTGCTGCTTGATCAGTATGACTTATCTCCTTCACGTGCATTTCACATGTATAGGTTGATCATGATTGTGCTTCACAAGATGGACCTGGTCCATGTCTGAGTTCTTTTGTCAATCTTCAAAACTTCACCTGTTCTTGGGCCAACAACTACTGCTAAAGCTTCGCGAATGCGACTAACCTTACGCGATCGCGTAAAGTAACGCTCCAAATTCCCAGCTACCAACCTCAATACTACACGAACGCGATCCTCCATACGCGAACGCGAAGAGGACTTGCCCTAACTCTACACGAACGCGGGACATACTTCACGATCGCGGAGAACAATTTGCTGCTGCTATCAGAATGCACTACGCGTTCGCGACACTTGCCACGCGAACGCGATGAAGGATTGAGACACCAGAAACCAGCATAACACAGTAGTGTAAACATGAAGGAAAATGATCCGAAATCAATCAAAATACGCCCAAGCCCCTCGGGACCCCGTCTAAAAATACCAACAAGTCCCATAACATAACACGGATGTACTCGAGGCCTCAATACACACATAACAACATCGAAACAACGAATCACACCTCAATTCGAAATCAATGAACTTTAAAATTTCAAACTTCCACAACCGATGCCGAATCTATCTGATCACGTCCGATTGACCTTAAATTTTGCACACAAGTCACATTTGACATTACGTACCAGCTCTAATTTTCTGAATCGTAATCCGACCACGATAACAAAATGTCCACTCCCGGTCAATCTTTCCAAAATTTCAACTTTCGTCATTTCAAGCCAAATTCTACTACGGACCTCCAAATCACAATCCGGACACGCTCCTAAGTCCAAAATCACCAAACAAAGCTAAAGGAACCATCAAAAATCCAATCCTAGGTCAACGACTAAAAAGTCAAACTTGGTCAGCTCTTTCAAATTTAAAGCTTCCTAATTGAGAATCATTCTTTCAAATCAATTCCGAATAACCTGAAAACCAAAATTGACGATTTATAAGTCATAATACATCATACGGAGCTACTCATGCCCGTAAACTACCGAGCGAAGTGCAAATGCTCAAACGACTGCTCGGATCGTTATGGAGATGAAGTAAAATTCCATTAAAAAAGTCAAGAACACAAAAGAACATAGCTCTAATCAAAACTAATTTAATGAGATATTCACCCTAATAAAAAAGGATTAATCTACCTTAAATAAAAGAATTAGCTACCTATCAAATGGTTTACGAACGACGTCAATCCCAATAACTTCAGCTGCTGTGTTTGATCCCTCGGGAACCTATCAAACCAATATAATAATATTATATTTCAATTCAACAGTACACACATAGGTCACAAGAAACTCCTTTTGGGAATCATTCGACGAGACTGGCCTCGCATCAGTGAAATTCCACTCAAAAGCACACCAAACACTACTATGTTCACCAAAATCCAACCGAGGCTCGAATATTTAGGGGTCGTTTGGTAGGGTGTATAAGAATAATGCTATATGTGGTGTATTAGTAATGCATGGATTAGTGATGCATGTGTTAGAAATGCAAGCATTAATTATGCAGAGATTATTTTTTATACATTGTTTGGTGTGGTCTATTAAAAACTATAATGCATTGCATAATTTTTTTTAAAAATAGTTGTTTACAAAAATACCCTCTATATTCTTTAGTTTTAAGGGACTTTAAGGACAATTTTGTCTTTAGACATACTAATGCATGCATTAATAGCCTTGGTATTACTAATACCATGGTTTTGCTATGCATTAGCTATACACAAGATAATACCAAATAGGATGTATAACTAATGCTTGTATTAGTTATACATAGGTTGAAAAAGTGCACCAAACAAGATATTACTAATACATAAAACTAATGCAAGCATTATTTTGTGTAATGCACTCTACCAAACGACCTCTTATAGTATCCTCCTCTGCTTCAAACACAAACATACTTCAGTTAACCTTTTTTGTTGTTATCATCTTTATTGTTAAATTTAATTTTTAACAGGTCATTTCTTTAACGAACCAAAAACTTTTTCCTGATAAAGAAATCACTTCACCGATTATCAGTATGATAACTTCTCTAAAATAAAAAGAAATTCCCGTAATAATATGGAAAATGGAAGCTCCTATGAAACAAAGTGAGTCAAAAATAAGAAGATAAATAAATAAAAGGCTGCGTTTGAATCTGTTGAGACTTTAAAAAAGGGAATATATCTTGCAACAAAGAGTTTCAAAACAGTTTAAATGCGTTATTTAAAAAATCAAAAGCATCGAATAAAAATAAAAACTTTCAAAACTTAGAGCATGCAATATGTGTACAATCCAATACCAAAAAAAAAATAGCAAAAATTAAAACAAACATCAAACCAATTGAAAAGAAAAATAGCAAAAAATCAACCCAAAACTGAAAGAAAAAGAAATGACACCATTAGAATAAAAATTGGGGGAAATCAGTAAATTCCCAAACATGCATGAACCTAGCAACAGGAAAGAGAAGATTTGACTCTAGCAACGATTATTCGCTGTCGATTTGAACCTAGCAAACAGAATTATCAATATTTTATGAAATAATTTTAATGTTACCCAAATTTTGAACCCTAGCAAATATGGAGGGAGTCTCAAATCAGGCATTTCAATTAAGGTGCAAAATTTCGAAAAAAGAAGGGGAAAATTTAGAAAATAGCGGCGGTAGAAACCACCATAATATTAGACAATCGTCGTTATTAAAATATTTCAAATGGTATCTTCAAAACCGCCGTATTGTATACCTTTTTGTGGAGGTTCTCATAAATCGCCATAACTAAACCGCCGTAATAACTCCATTTTTGCGTGGTGCATAACTCGAAAAGGAATAAAAAAAGCTTACGACATCTCCAAAAGAAAGATAAATACCATTGTATTATTTTGGTTCCTTTATTCTAAAATATATAAGGGTAGCAAATAGGAACATGTGAGAACCTTAATGACAAGGAAATAAGAACTAAACAATATAAAATATGAAGAGACATGACATCTTATGTATCCATAGAATTGAAACATTAAAAACTAAGAGTCGGGTATAGAGATTAATTAGCATTTAACACTTGGTGTATCTTCTTCGTATTTGCTTAAATGTTCTTGCTTTTATCCTTCTTTTTCTTCTTTGCATTCTTATGTGTCTGCTCTTACAACTCCTTAATCTTTCCTCCGCTCCCACGATTAGCTTCAATTAAAGAACATATAAAATACAACAATCACAATAAAGCTGAAAGCTATTAATCAATGGCCTACCAAGAGCAAGAATCCTTGACACCAGTTCTTTGGGTGAAGAATCTGGTGCAAGAATGGCATTCCGCTACTCGAAAAGCTAATGTGTTGGCCCAAGTGAAGGTTAGTTTTGAAGATTGACAAAGGAAGCTCATGCATGAACCAGGTCCATCCCTTGTGTGCATAGACATGGGCAGATTCGAGCATGTGGGATGCACGTGAAGGAGATAATCAAACTTAACTTGGCATAATTGATATCTCCTAATCGAAAAGGTTGTATAATTGATAAGGAGAAGGACTCCTTACTCAAAGAGAACATTATCCAAGATAAGGAAGGAGTTAGAAGTTGAGATCAACTAGAACTCTTCCACCAAGGAAGAGTAGCATTAGAACTCTAGTTATTTCTTCATCTACTAACTCTATATATTGCAGGATGTTCTCATTCTCTAGGCATGCACAAACGCAGAAGTTAATCCGGAATGGAGAGCAAAATAGCAAGGCATTTTGCAAGCAATTTATGTGTGATTCAAGTGTGCAAACCTGAAGCTACATGAACTAGATAGAAGATCCAGTTCCAAGTGTCTATCTATTATTCTCGTTCATTTGTAGTATATGTTTTCATATTGTACCTTTCAGCTTTATCTAGAAATAATTGTAATATGTACTCAGAGTATTCAACTTAGAGTTAACTTGAAGTTGTCGCAACAGTTAGAGGTTGTTTGCTACAAGGGATTAGAGTTAGTCCTAGGTTTACAAAAGTGTTTTTGTAAATGCAGTTTTAAGCTCAGTGATTTAGTGGAGAGTTTGGGAAAATCCTACTGGGAAGTAGGTCGTGGTTTTTTCACCTTTTAGGCCAGGTGTTTTCCACGTAAAATACTTGAGTTGTTTACTTTCCGCATTTACTATTTCAACAATAGTAGGTTAAGGAACACTTAGAAGAACCAGGTCCTTCCATAATCAGTTTAGTCAAAAAATTGGACGCCACACAAATCACCCCCCCCCCCCTCTTGTGTGGTATTGAAGTTAATACATCAATTGGTATCACAGCGGGTTATCCTTGAAGAGGCTAATACCTTAGGAGAAGATCAAGATGAATGCACCACCTGGAAATTGGGAAGGACAATTCACTGCTAGGCCAACACTCTTTAATGGCCAGTACTACTCCTGGTGGAAAAACAGAATAAGAGAACACATCATAGGAGAGGACTATGAGCTATGGGACATTGTCACTGATGGTCCCCTGGCTACCATGAAGAAGAATGCTAAAGGAGTAGATGTGTCAAAAACAAGAGCTGGCTGCACTGCTGAGGACTCGAGGAAATAAGAGAAGAATGCCAAGGCCAAGAAATGGCTCGTGTGTGGACTTGGTCTAGACAAGTACAGTAGAATTCAAAGTTGTACTACTGCTAAGGAAATTTGGGACACTTCGCAAGTGGCTCATGAAGGAACACCTCAGGTGAAGAGGTCCAAAGGAACTTTACTATACTCTCAATATGAGAATTTCACTATGAAGGAAGGGAAAACCATCCGAGAGATGTATACAAGGTTCACCACACTAACAAATGAACTTAAGTCTCTTAGAAGGGTTATTCTTGAAGAAGACAAAGTTGAGAAGATTTTGACAAGGGTTCTGCCAGTCTCTTGGGTGAGCAAAATCACTGCTATTCAGGAATCAAAGAACATTGCCACTCTTAAGTTGGATGAGCTAATTGGAAATCTCATTGCTTATGAAAATAGTTGGCAAACCATGAATATGGATGTACCCAAGAAGGAAAGGAGCCTGGCACTCAGAATCACTGAAGGTTCTGATCTAGAGGAAGATGAAATTGCTATGATCACAAAGGACTTCAAGAAATACCTAATGAGAGGAAAGGGTTCTTCAAGAAGTGGAAGCTACAGCAAACCAAGGGTTCCTAAAAAACATACCAATGAGGGTTGCTACAAGTATGGGAAGACTGATCACCACATCAAAAACTACCCTCAATGGGAAATTGAATGGAAGAAGGAAAGAGCTGAAAGACGAAACAGGAAGAAGGAACAGGTTCATCCCAAGAAGAACAAAGGATCAACAAAGGCTATGGTTGCTGCTTGGGGAGAAATCTCAAATGAGGACTCAGATGATGAAGATGGAGATGAACAAGCACTTATGGCAATTGGAGAATCCGATGACGAATCTGAGGTCCAAGTGAAGGGGAGCAGCCAAATATGGTATATGGATAGTGGCTGCTCAAAGCACATTATGAGAAACAAGAAGGAGTTCCTTTCACTTGAGGACCTCAAAGGAGGTAATGTCTCCTTTGGAAATGGGAAGAAAGGTGAGATCATTGGGGTTGGTAAGGTAGGTAAGACTGACTCTCACTCTATTGAGAATGTCTACTTGATAGACAGCCTAATATACAGTCTAATTAGTGTATCACAACTGTGTGATAGAGGTAACCTGGTAGCATTCACCTCTACCAAATGTTTTGTGATTAATCTTACCAATGACAAGACTGTTTTGCAGGGAAAAAGAGTGAGCAATATATATATATATATATATATTGTAGATCTGTCCACACTTTAAGAAAATGAACTCACTTGCTTAAGTGTGTTGGATAATGATCCCCTCCTTTGGCACAAGAGACTTGGACATGCAAGTCTTAGTCAACTCAACAAATTAGTCTCCGAGAACTTGGTGATAAGACTGCCTAACATCAAGTTCAAGGAAGACAAAGTTTGTGAGGATTGTGCACGGGGGAAGCAGGTGAGATCCTCTTTTAAATGCAAGAAAGTGGTAAGTACAACCAGAACGATGGAACTGGTCTATATGGATCTCTGTGGTTCAATGAGAACATTAAGTAGAGGTGGTAAAAGATATGTGATGGTGCTTGTTGATGATTAATCTAGGTTTACTTGAACATTATTTTTAACATCTAAAGATGAAAAATTTGACATGTTCACTTCCTTTGTGAGAAAAACTCATAAACAACTAGGTAATCAACTTGCATCAATTAAGTCTGATCATGGCACTGAATTTGAAAGTGCTAAATTTGTTGAATGTGATGAGCATGGCATAGATCATAATTTTTCTGTTCCTAGGACTCCACAACAAAATTGAGTAGTTGAAAGAAAGAATAGGACACTTGAAGATATGGCTAGGACTATGCTTCTTTCTAGTAAACTGCCCCATAGCTTCTGGGCAGAAGCTGTAAATACTGCATGCTGTCATAAATAGGTGCATGACTAGACCTCTTGTTGAGAAGACTCCCTATGAGTTACTTAAAGGGAGAAAATCAAATATATCCCATCTTAGGGAATTTGGATACAAGTGCTTTGTGCACAACAATGGTAAAGACTCCCTAGGCAAGTTTCATCCCAGAAGTGATGAGGGAGTATTCTTGGGATATTCTTCACATAGCAAAGCTTATAAGGTCTATAACAAAAAAACTATGTGTGTTAAAGAAAGTGTTCATGTGGTTTTTGATGAAACTAGCATTCTTTCTGAAAGACAGGAACATCATGATGAAGCAATTGGGCTGGTAAAAAACTTAAATGAAACCACAACCCAGACAAAAGCTTCACTGGAAGAAGGAACAGGTGATGGAACAGGTTCTTTCACCCAGAGCAACATGACAGGAGGAATAGAACAAAGAGAAAATTATCCCCAAACCTCAATGGAACCCGTCCAAGAACCCGTTCCACAGCAACAAAACACTGAAGGAACATCAAGGGGAAACCAGTTGGTTGTGAAACCTTACAAGTATCAAAGTTCTCATCCCATTTAGAACATAATTACTGATCCAACCTCTGGAATCAAAACTAGATCCTCATTAAAGAATCTTTGTGCTTTTGATGCTTTATTATCTCTTATTGAACCAAAAAATATTGCTGAAGCTTTGCATGATGCAGGCTGGGTAAATGCAATGCAAGATGAACTCAACCAATTTGAAAGGAGTCAAGTTTGGCATCTGGTACCAAGACCCTTGGACAGATCAGTAATTGACACAAAATGAGTCTTTAGAAACAAACTTAATGAAGATGGAACTATTACAAGGAACAAGGCAAGATTGGTGGTTCAAGAATATAGCCAGGAGGAGGGCATAGACTATGATGAAACCTTTGCTCTAGTTGCAAGGTTAGAAGCAATAAGACTCCACATAGCCTTTGCTGCTTACATGGAATTCACCCTTCATTAGATGGATGTCAAGAGTGCATTTCTCAATGGCTATCTAAAGGAAGAAGTGTTTGTCAAGCAACCTCCAGGGTTTGAAAGCAAGGAGAATTCGAATCATGTGTACAAACTTGACAAAGTACTTTATGGGCTCAAGCAGGCTCCAAGAGCATGATCAAAATTTTTGCTTGAGCATGACTACAAGAGAGGTAAAATTGACAATACTTTATTCTTGAAAGAAAAAGTTAAAGATCTCTTGGTAGTTCAGATATATGTTGATGATATAATCTTTGGAGCAACTACTGATAAGCTAAGTAAAGAATTTGCTAAACTAATGGGGAGTGAATTTGAAATGAGCATGATGAGTGAGCTTAATTTCTTTTTAGGCTTACAAATTAAACAAAATTCAAATGGAACTATGGTCCATCAGCAGAGGTATGTAAAAGAGTTTCTTAGAAGGTTTAAAATGGAAGATTCCAAAGAAATTGGCACTCCTATTGCAACAGCTACAAAGTTGGATATAGATGAACCTGGTTCATCTGTCGATCAGAAGTTGTATAGGGGAATGATTGGCTCATTGTTTGTATCCTACTACTAGTAGACCTGACATTGTTTTCAGTGCAGGCCTTTGTGCAACATTTCAGGAAAATCGAAAGGAGTCTCTTTTGACTGCTGTCAAGAGAATTTTGAGATATCTAAAAGGCACAACTGATCTTTGTCTTTGGTATCCAAAAGGTAGTAATTTCAATCTTGTGGGATATGCTGATGCTGATTATGTAGGTTTTCTTGTGGATAGAAAGAGCACCTCAGGTATGGCACACTTTCTTGGCTCATGTCTTGTGTCTTGAGCCACCAAAAAGCAAAATTCAGTGGCTTTATCTACTACTGAAGTTGAGTATGTTGTTGCTGCCTCATGTTGTGCTCAATTGTTGTGGATCAAACATCAATTAATGAACTTTGAAATTGATGTCGGTTGTATCCCCTTTTTTTGTGATAACACTAGTGCAATTAGTATGGCCAAGACCCGGTTCATCACAAGAGAACTAAGCATATAGATCTTAGGCATCACTTTTTGAGGAATAACTATGAAAAAGGGTTGATCACTGTGGAATTTTGTGCTACTGACAAGCAAATAACTGACATCTTCACAAAAGCCCTAAGTAGAGATCACTTTGAAAGGAACATGGTAGAATTAGGGATGATTAAGATCACCTAAAAGGACCAGTTCAGAATTCACAACGATAAAAAAGTAAAAAAAATTAATTGAAAAAAAAATTTGGTTAGAAAATCAGAAAATGTGTTTATAATTAGATTAATTTTTGCTCAGACTCATACTTTCAATAGTATACTCTTGTGCCATGTGTTAAAATATCTCATTAATCTCTAATGATATTTTCTCTATTTTGGCAAATTTAGACTTACACAAGAGAATTATCAGTGAAGAACTTGGTTCATCAAGATAACACTGTATGTTTTCTACACTCTGCATTATTTGAAATAATAATATTTGGATCATGTGCAGAGTCCTACCTAAGTCCAAATTCCTTTTTAACTTATCCAATATAAGTGAAGCAGTTCCATTCAAAAGAATCCTAACCAAATTAAACCACCTAGATACTACGGAAAGACTCCACCGTCTCTTCAAAACTGACAATTCAGTTTGATAAGACTTCTAAGAGTCTGAAAAGCCTACTGTTACCCATTAATTACCCCTTTAAATTGATCATCATCATCATATCTGTCTTCACTCCATAATTTTCAAGCCGTCGAAATACTCTCCATCGCCTCTCATCCTCCAAATTTTAAACTACCTCTCTTTTTCCTCTAGAACCAAGCATAGCAATGACTAACCCTTCTGACAACCCCGGCACACCCCCACCATGCACCTCATCTTCAACCACTCCTCCGCCTAAAAAAAGAAGAGTTAAGATGTTGCTCGCAAGACAGTGGCTGGGAGTGAATTATCAAAGAAATTAGATGCTCAATTGAAAGCTAGCCAAGCCCAAGAACCCTAGAACTCTGAAGAAACCTTCAAGTCTGCTACTAAGGGGGAAGAAACTGGGTCTTCTGATATAGAACAGGTAACCTCTGGCCCAAATACTACTACTGAAGTCTGAGTTGGCTGAGAATCTGGAGAAATGGTTTATTCTGGTTGGATCTGTGGTTGATGTTGAATCTTCTGAGTCCAGAAGGATTGGTGGTAAAAATAAAAAGGAAAAAGAAAAGGAGAGTGAGGGTTCTCGTAGTGAAGAAAGGGGAATGGGTAAAAGAGTGATTGATTCTTCACCCACTCTTAATACAGGGATAATGGTTGTTTGTGGAGCATAATCTGGTATAATGGCGGAAAGTGTGAAGAAAACAGGGGAAAGTGGGTCTGGCGATGCCACTGAAGGGCTGGTTAAAATTGGGCAAAATATAGATCAACCTAGTTCATCAGTAGAAGAAACCCTCGTAGACCTATTGAAGAAAGTGAGTGAGAGCTACAACCCAAAGAAGAAGAGAACTTCTAAGGCTACGACCCCTGGAACTGCTAGGGCTAACAAGAAAAGGAAGGCTGCCCCTTCTGTCACTGTTGAAATTCCACCCACAAGAGGAAGAGCCACAAGAAGTCAGCTAAAGCAGAATGAGGCAGATTTGCAACGAGCCTTAGAAGAAAAAGCAGATGAAAAAAGGTTAAAAGGGGAAGAAGAAGAAGGTGGTTGAGCCTGTTGAGGTTGTTGACGTTAATGAGATGGACCTGGTCCATCAAGATGAAGATGTGATTGAAGAAGTGGCGGTTCAGACTCCCAAACCCAAGAAAGCCAAGACTTCCATTAAGAAGTCTACTTCTAAGTCAAAATCTACTGAACCATCCACCCTAGCAAAAAGGACCAGGTCTGCAGTGAAAACTAAACAAGTAAAAATTGCTGAGGAAGAAGAATGGAGTGGAGAGGAAGAGGAAAATGATTCAGATACTGAGAAGGACAAGATGGGCAAGTTTGGCAAGAGGACAATTCTGAAGGGTAGACTACTTAGGGATTTGGAGGAGGAAGGGATGGTGCTGCTGTTGGAGAAATTGGAATTGCAAGGCTGGAAGGAATCCTTCAGATGGATGGCAGGTTGGCCAAGAGTGAAATTGTTAAACTTATGGCAAATGCTGCAGTGAAGGATGGATGGGTTACCAGCTTGGTGAAAGGGGTGCAAATCTCTTTCAATGTGAAGGAGTTGGGTGAAATTCTAGGTGTACCTGCTGATGGGTACAATGACTACACAAAGCTTAAGTGCCCAAGCCCAGAAAACCTTCCTATTGCCCTGTCCAATACCAGAAAATTCAGTGACAGTGGGGAGGAACTTGAGCCCAAGGCTATGTACAAGAGTGAGATGAAGCCATCCCACAATGTGCTGTTCGAATTCGTCAACAAGTGTGTTCTACCTAGGCAGGAAAGGAGGCACATTTCCAACTTCATGGACTTGGTTCTGATAGAGTGTTTGGATAGTGGGAGGCAGATCAATTGGCCTAGATTTATAATCCAGCTTCTTGATAGGGTTATAAATGGCTACAAGACTCTTGCCATTCCCTATGGCTTCATTCTCACAGTTGTGGTTGCACATTTTAAGGTGCCTCTGAAGAAGTGGAGGTGGCTACAAGCAAAGATCACTTTGGGGAAATACTCTGATTGATTGTGACTATGAGGTACATGCCACTCCTAATGAACGTGGTTCATCCAAGAAGGTACCAGTCAATAGCAAGGTCAGAGTCTTGGTGTAGGAGAGTGGGGCAAAGGATGCTGAGATTGAGAGGCTGAAGAAAAGGTTGGCTGAGGTGGAGACTGAGAGAGATGCTCTCAAAACTGAGCTGGCAAGAGAAAAGTAGAAGAATGATGGCATTCTTCAAGATATGCTGAAACTTCTCCAAGCCAAAAACCAAGCACCTAGTTCTTCCCAACCTTAAGCTCCTGGCCTAGTGTAGATCCTTTAGTGACCCAGTTTGGGATGTTTTTTGTTTGCTCATGTTTTCAGTATTTTTATTTCTTTTTATGATTTGTGGAAGAATCATATCAAGTATCAATGAAATTTGCTGGTTTTTTCTCTAACTATTTATTTATATTTCTTTGACGGTTAAAATTCTCAGCTTGATCGATGTTGATTAATCAATGATTGCATTTGATGTAGCCCCAGTGGCCATGAGTAAGTTTTAAAATCTGGGTATCACACATTTTTTATACAACTTTTCGATGATGCCATAAGGGCGAAAAAGGTTGTGCTTTACACTTTGAAATGTGATGTTTATAACCTAATGAACCTGATCCTTGATGATAAATGATAAAAAGGAAAAATATTTCTAACATTGTGTTGATGTTGAGCTACGTTGAAATAGGGCCTAAGCTTATGAAAAGCACAGAGTTTGTCATCATCAAAAAGGGGAAATTTATTGGCCCAAGTGAAGATTAGTTTTGAAGATTGACAAAGAAAGCTCAGGCATAAACCAGGTCCATCCCTTGTGTGCATAGACACGGGCAAATTCGAGCATGTGGGATGCACATGAAGGAGATAAACTTAACTTGGCATAATTGATATCTCCTGATCGAAAAGGTTGCATAATTGATAAGGAGAAGGACTCCTTACTCAAAAAGAACATTATCCAAGATAAGGAAGGAGTTAGAAGTTGAGATCAACTAGAACTCTTCCACCAAGGAAGAGTAGCATTAGAACTCTAGTTATTTCTTCATCTACTAACTCTATATATTGCAGGATGTTCTCATTCTACAGGCATGCACAAACGCATAAGTTAAACAGGAATTGAGAGCAAAATAGCAAGGCATTTTGCAAGTAATTCGTGTGTGATTCAAGTGTGTCAACCTGAAGCTACATGAACCAGATAGAAGAACCACCTCCAAGTGTCTATCTTTTATTCTAGTTCATTTGTAGTAGGTATTTTCATATTGTACCTTTCAGCTTTATCTAGGAGCAATTGTAATAGGTACTCACAGTATTCAAGTTAGAGTTAACTTGAAGTTGTCGCAACAATTGGAGGCTGTTTGCTACAAGGGATTAGAGTTAGTCCTAGGTTTACAAAAGTATTTTTGTAAATGCAATTTTTGGCTCAGCTATTTAGTGGAGAGTTTGGAAAAATCCTACTGGGAAGTAGGTCGTGGTTTTTTCACCTTTTGAGCCAGGTGTTTTTCACGTAAAATACTTTTGTTCTTTTCTTTCCGCATTTGCTATTTCAGCAATAGTAGGTTAAGGAACACTTAGAAAAACTTGGTCCTTCCATAATCAATTTAGGCGAAAAATTGGACACCACACAAATTACCTCCTCTTGTGTGGTATTGAAGTTAAAACATCACAATGTTTTTTGATGTATGCATGATCAACATTTCTAGCTTCGATCAACTATTAGTGTTGTGTAAAACTTCTTCTGAAAGCATCAATGAACGAAGTAGAAGGATTAGAGTTATCAGCAACAAATAAAACAAGATAATAACGAATGAAACAACATATAATAATTATATGTGACATAGGAAAGAAAAACAACTGAAATCAATTATAATCTCTGAACAACATAAGACTTACATATTTTCCGGTATAGTTATCAAGATTCGGATTGCTATGTGCTCCATCAGTACACGCAAATTTATCTAATACTTTCTGCTAAAATTTTTTATCTAATTTTTTGAAATCATTACCTCCTAAATGAGCATATGAACATTAACTGGACATGATTTCAGATCCATCTAAGACAATGCAAGTTGAGGTTTATTCTATATTGTATCACCAAGGAAGAGTGCCCGGACTCTACCAAGGTAAAAGTAAGCCAAGTGTGGTGATCATGCCTAAGGATAGCCATATAGTAAGATGAGATATGGATTAACAAGGTCATCTATCTGAAAACTTGAAAAAGAAAAAAAATAAGAAGAGAAGCGTATAAGTAAGAGTACACTAAATATAAGCAAACAAATAAATAATCCTTATTCACAGCCAATTGGTGTAAGTTTATCCCAATTCAGAAATAATATACACCTATCTCTTCTTTTCAAGATGGTGGCATTGTCACTGATGAAGCAACAATTAGACTTAGAAGTTCTCACTAACCTAAGCGATTTGATCAACAATTATCTTTGTAGTTGGTCAATATATGTCTTCTAAAGTCTAAAAAATCCTTGCAATTATTTCCATTAGATATTTTGAGTCGATATTGTACATAGGACTAAACTAAATCATGCAAATCAAATCTTCATGAAACACCAATCTTCCAAGAAACATATAGCATAAGAGAAAAGCAAAACAAAGACACCAAACGACGTTATAATCCATGCACATTTTGTAGTCCATAGTATATAGCTTTTTACAAACAGGGGATGAACTTCATTAGCATCGCAGCATCTAACTTTCGAACTCGGATGAATATCCACTACGTACCTGTAAGAGATTGAGATTTGAAAGGAACAAAAAGTACAATAAATAATCTCAGCACTTCATTTGTCATGAAACCAAAAATAGTAACGATAAAAATGATAACAGAGATGAATTAAAAAGCTTCATGGGTTCAAGAACATAACATTTTGCAAGAAAGCTGAACTTCAGTTTACATAAGTGGGCATGGTGCCGCAATGGTACTTTCATCAACTACTTAAAAATCATTCTACCATGTCCTTAAATCTGAATCATGCAAGAATTGAATTGTAAAGGAAGACACTCAAAATCCACTAGTCGTGATGGCACCTAACCCAACCCGCTAGGTAAGCTAATTAATAACTATCCAATTCCAATGAAGTCAATCAAACAATTAAATAGAGAAGTTAAACTGAATTTTATACATTCCCCAAGGACTGGTAGTACAAATCATGAGCTACTAAGAATAGAGTTTACAAAGCTGATATGAAAAAAATAAATTTTCTGTTTGAAAAGTACATAAATAGAGTTTTATAAAACTAAGGCTACCACGAACAAGAGGCGGTTACAACAGGGACGTAGGTACATCATCAAATCTAGCTCCCATCGAACACAACAACCTCTGCAGCCATCATCTGCACACAATGTGCAGAAGTGTAGTATTAGTACAGCTGACCCCATGTACTGGTAAGTAACAAACCTAACCTTAGGTTGAAAGTAGTGACGAGCTGGAATGTCACGACCCAAAATCCACTAAGGGTCGTGATGGCACCTGACACCACTGTCAGGCTAGCCGACACCAAGAAGTTAATTAAATTCCCATTTTAGTATTTATTGAAATTATTTCTTTTATACATTAAATAATAAATAATGAAATTCACTGAATAAATAATGATGTCTTTAACAAACTTAAATATTGGATAATCCCATAGTCATCCCAGAACCCGGTGTCACAAGAACATGAGCAGTTTCTAGGAAACAATGTAATACAACAACCGTCCGGAATACAAATTGGCCAGTACAGAAAATACAATATAATACTCTGAAGGAGACTCTGTTGACTGCGGGTCGTCTCGAGAAGTGTAGCTCACCTAAGTCTCCGTATCAACCAGGCCGTTGCGCCCAACTAGGCCACTAGACATACATGTGCCTTTGCAACAAAAATGCACACCAAGTGTAGTATGAGTTCAAAAACAATGTATACCCAGTAAGTATCCCGTATAATCTCGAAGAAGTAGTGACGAGAGGTCGACTTCGACACTTACTAATGGTCCAATAATATACCGATAATATAGTAAATCGAGTATTTATATAAAGACAGCTGTAACTCAATAGCATGAAGCAAGTAAACAATTCTTTTATTAATAAGAAATTTCCAAGTTTATTTTTCATCATTTACACATTTATCTCAAGCCAGGGAGACAATATCTTCATTTATAAATTTGCAAGTCAAGCAATACAAGCATGCACAAATCATGCCGAGTTCGTACGGCCCGATCCAATAAAATAATAAAATGTGCACTGCCAGAGGGTCGAATGACGCGAACATAGATGCATCTATTATCCCGCTCGCGAATCATACATGCGACGCGGTCAAATATAAATAAATACACCAAACAGTCAATCAAGAATTCATCAGGGAAACAATTACCCAAAGAAATGGCAACTTCTCTTTAACGGTCAAGAAAATGATGTTTAATTCCTTTAGAAATTCTTTAACCAATTCGATATGATTTAGGCATTTTAAATTGACAACAAGTTTTCAAGTATTACAAGTAAAGCATGCTTTTGGGTCTTAGACTACCCGAACTTAAGCATATTAGTAGCTACGCACGGACTCTCGTCACCTCGTAGGTACATAGCCCCCACAAATAGAAGCACATATTTAATTATTTCAACTATGGGGTTAATTCCCTCTTACAAGGTTAGAAAGGAGACTCACCTCGCTCCGAAGTTCCAAAACAGGCTCCCAAGCCCTTCCGACGACCCAAACCGATGCCAACGCTCCAAAACTAGCCAAATTATGCAAACCCGTTAATGTATGCTCAATACTTATTATAATCCGAATTATAATAATTTCTAACCCCGATCGAAAAGTTGGCAAAATTGTCCTCGGGCCCACGTGCCCGGATTCCAAAATTTTTCGAAGATAAAGTTTACCCATAACACAACGAACTCAAATATATAACTTATCCCAAATTCCATGTTCAAAATCGTAGTCAAAATCCATAAATACAATGTTCTAGGTTTTTCCTCAAAACACCAATTCCCACGAATTTCCATGTTAAAATCTACACATAATCAATGAATTTAACTCATAATAGGTGGGATTAACTTACCTCCAACTTGCTAGGTGGAAGCCTCTCTCAAGAAGCTCCAAAATCGCCCAAGAATGGAGAAAATGAGCAAAAGTGGCCAAACCCCACTATTTAATGCGTTCTGCCCAGCGACTTCTACACCTGCGGACTCCTCGCCGCTTCTGCGGATGCTCCTTCGCACCTGTGCCCATTGCCGCTTCTGTGGCCTTCTTTTCGCTTCTGCGCTTGGGCAGATGCGGTCAAGGCTTCGCACCTGCGGTCCTTCACCTGGGCGGCCCTGTTCTGCTTCTGCGACTTCTAGGCCGCTTCTGCGGCACCGCACTTGCAACCAAAAGCTCGCACGTGTGGTCACACCAGAAGCCAGTAGCCTCAATTCTTCTTCAATTCAAAATTTTGATCCGTTAATCACCCGAAATGCACCCAAGGCCCCCGGGACCTCATCCGATCATACCAACACGTCCCAATACACATTACGAACTTAGTCAAGCCTTCAAATCACATCAAACAACATCAAAATCACGGGTTACAACCTAATTCAAGCATAATGAACTTTAGAACTTCAAACTTCAACATTCGATGCCGAAACCTATCAAATCTCGTCCAATTGACCTCAAATTTTGCGCACAAGTCATGTTTGACATTACGGACCTGCTCCAACTTCCGAATCAGAATCGAACCCCGATATCAAAAAGTCCACCTCCGGTCAAACTTCTCAAAAACTTTCAAATTCGTAACTTTAGCCAAATTACTCCAAATGACCTACGGAGCTCCAAATCCACTTTCGATCGCGCTCCCAATACCAGAATCACCATACGGAACTATTCTCAGACTCAGAATCACAAACGGACATCGATAACACTGAAATGTACTTTAACCCAAATTTATGAAATTCTTCAAAAAATGCTAACTTCCACAATAGGCGCCGAAACGCTCCCGAGTCATCCAAAACCCGATCCGGGCATACGCCCGAGTCCAAAATTATCAAACGAACCTTCTGGAACCTTCAAATCCCGATTCCGAGGTTGTTTACTCAAAAATCAACCCTTAGTCAATTCTTCCAACTTAAAGCTTTCAAAATGAGAATTTTCTTTCCAAATCAATTCCAAACTTCCCAAAATTCAATTCCAACCATGCGTACAAGTCATAATACCTGAAGTGAAGCTACTCATGGCCTCAAACCGTTATATGACGCGCTAGAGCTCAAAACGTCCGATCGGGTCATTACATTCTCTCCCACTTAAACATACGTTTGTCCTCGAACGTGCGATGAACTGTGCTGGAGTTGTCTGCAATCACTGATAAGCACCTCGTGCACCTACCCGTGCTACCACAACTCAGTTGAGCATATTATCTCGATCAAATATGATGATATCCTCTTTCATTTAGGCAAATAAGCCTTACAGCCCTGTTCTAACATCCGGAATTCTTTGCCAGGCCTATTTCTAACCTGTGAATGCCATATCAATCACCACCCGCTGTACTAGAACGTGACTGCACACCCTTGCTGAATTCACACCATCACTACATCATTCACAAGATCGTAATAACACCCTCTGATCATAATAGCCGAAATTTCATGAACATGATGCTCCCAACGTACCTCATGCCATATATAAATCATGTTCTAACTCTTTGCAATACTGCCACGACGGAGGAGATCTGTAGAAATTCATAACCAACTGTCGGGTCAACAAATCATTGAGTCTATACTCCCGACGAGAACCATTACCTCATTTTGAACCAAATAAGGGCATTTGCTCTTTAATACACTTCATATAATTCGATTGCACTGATCCTAGATCCAATAATCTGGTCTCACCCAGTACGAACTGCTCAAGCAATAAGCCACCCTAGACATGACCAAAAGTCTCATATGATGCCATAATGTGCCACTTGGCTACAACTCGAACGTGATGCATCAGAAAAACAAACTTTGGAAGGGACTACTCAACTCACGCAACTAATATGAACTTTCCTCAGAAAATGGGAAACAAAACACACACAAATTAGAATATAGAAAACTGTACTCAACATCACACTGTTGCGGCGTGCATCCCGATCCAAACAACATACCCGTGGTGGCGTGCCACCCGATGCACATATAAAATTCACACAAACAGATACTTACCGAGCTAAATTGCTCATTACGACAAGATGCCGAATATCGACCACAAGCACGCTAAGTGCATAATACTATCCCTGGGAAGACAGATAGCGCCATACACTACAAAACTCAAGCATAACTGAGGTGCGATATATGAACAAAATCTCAAGAGCCATCCCGCTCACATAACACCATCGCTACACGGAACCTCAAAACATAAGAAATTTACCAAGCCGTTTCACAACTCACACGTCACGACATCATATTACATGAAATAGCTGACGATGAAACAACATCCCACGTTCGAATGCTCCTCCATGAGGAGCGCTATGCTGAAATAAACACATTTGGCCCGATATAGAGCCCATATTCATATTCAAATCCATTCACAGACCTCAAGCCGATTCTGATCGCACCATACTAGGCTAATAACCTTTCAAGGGTCCATAATAACCCCTTTTCCCCATGACTCACAAGAACAACCCTCATGTCTGGAGCAAACCTCCACAGTCCACACCTAATAAATCGAGTGCCCTCCAGGCATAAATTCTTAAATTAGTGATACTAGCACAATCTTCATACTTGGTATAACTCTTCAATTAATCAGGTGACTACATGTCAAGATTCTTTCTTCATCATTGACATGATCTTGCACCATCAACTCGCCAAATTCCTTTAAATCCTTCTGTTTGACCTTTCATGAACACCCTGCATCACTAACCACATTCACCTATCCGACCTCTTACCGTATCGCCGGTAGAATTCTTCGCCTGAGCTTCGTCAACACCACGCGACTGCTAACCTGCTCACAGGAGATAACTCACATATGGAAATTACACGCCGACATCTTCCAACGTTGCTGCACGGGGTACAATCACTATTATATCAATAACCCATCCTAAGTCCGTGCTCATTCACCAACTGTACTAGTCCGTTCACTTCTTATGGACATCAACTAAGTGTGCGACAATATCTTCCAATTCAAAGTCATGTTGTATCGTTCTTCATATCAAGCAACTCCTTCCTATCATATCAAATCTCCCGCCTATAATAGCCGATATTTCAAGTCATGTCCTCAAACCCAGTCACTGTCCACCCTGAATCCCAATTCACTCTAGACTTTTTCTCCGGGTGTGTAGTCATCCCACCACAGAACCCATACGCTACTCTGCCACTCTCCCACTTTGGTCAAACTCACTCCTTTAACCAACTACTCGGCTCCTGTTTTCCACACTAGGCCTTCTAGGAGTTTAATCACCACAATACACTTCCCACATGTCCTTCATCGTCCTTTGCTGCCCAGTTGTTGCCTTAAATCAATATCTATCTCTGTAGCACTTGCACCAATAGATCGCTACTACTTTAAACCATTCCGAAGATCATCTTTCTCGAGCCGTTAATATTAGAAATATCGATTCAATCCTGAACCACCGCACACCGCGATCTCTAACAGCCGTTTCCCCCGACACCATTTCACAATACCCCGCCCAAAGGCGAATTGAAGAGATCATAGCACTGGCAAACTTAACACATTCAATCGAGAACGACGACACCACGTCGCAGATGAAAATTCCACCGCACTTGAAAACACCAAGTCTCGTTATTCCATCAACCCAACCCTGAACATGCATAGTCCTATTGTCTTTCCTCCGCCGAAAATAAAACACCAAATCTCTGAATCGTGCATTGAGTAAACCTCCCTTCAAGTCATTCGCTGCCCCGACATATAGGCAAGCATCCTACCATCACATCAGTACTATGCGATAACCGTTCATAAGCATCCTAGCAACCTGTGCATAGCCTCAAAGCTCTCAGAAGTACAGCTACTGATCTGAAATGACAGAATATCCTTTTGCAATTTGACGATAATAGCCCAAACAACTACGTAGGGAGAAACATCCCGCACCTTATCTATAGTACCATTAAAATTCCTCGATTCCCAATTTAGAACCACTGTTCACGTCGCATAAGATTGAACGGGAAGAAAATGAAGGAACAAGCCTCAAAGGAATCAAACAGCACGATGAGGAATCAAGAAGGGAAGTGCTCCTAACAGCCCTGTAGCCTCTCGAAGATAAGTACAGACGTCTCCGTACCGATCCGCAAGACTCTACTAGACTCGCTCATGACTCGTGAGACCTAAGAGAACCTAGTGCTCTGATACCATATTGTCACGACCCAAAATCCACTAAGGATCCTGATGGCGCCGGACACCACTGTCAAGCTAGCCAGCACCAAGAAGTTAATTATATTCCCATTTTAGTATTTATTGAAATCATTTCTTTTATCCACTAAACAATAAATAATGAAATTTACTGAATAAATATTGATGTCTTTAACAAACTTAAATATTGAATAATCCAATAGTCATCCCACAACCCGATATCACAAGTACATGAGCAATTGCTAGGAAACAATGTAATAAAATAATCGTTCGGAATACAAATTGGACAGTACAGAAAATACAATACAATACTCTGAAGGAGACTCTGCTGGCTGCGGGTCATCTCGAGAAGTGGAGCTCACCTAAGTCTCCGTATCAACCAGGCCGCTGCGCCCAACTAGGCCACTAGACATACATGTGCCTGTGCAACAAAAATGCACATCATGTATAGTATGAGTACAAAAACAACGTGTACCCAGTAAGTATCCCGTCTAATCTCGAAGAAGTAGTGACGAGAGGTCGACTTCGACACTTACTAGTGGTCCAATAATATACCGATAATATAGTAAATCGAGTATTTATATAAAGACAGCTGTAACTCAATAGCATGAAGCAAGTAAACAACTCTTTTAACAATAGGGAATTTCCAAATTCAGTTTTCATCATTTACATATTTATCTCAAGCTAGGGAGGCAATATCTTCATTTATAAATTTGCATGTCAAGCAATACAAGTATGCACAAATCATGCCGAGGTCGTACGACCCGATCCAACATAATAATAAAATGTGCACTGCCAGAGGGTCGAACAACGCGAACCATAGATGCATCTATTATCCCGCTCGCGAATCATACATGCGACGCGGTCAAATAAAAATAAACACACCAAACAGTCATTCAAGAATTCATCAGGGAAACAATTACCCAAAGAAATGGCAACTTCTCTTTAACGGTCAAGAAAATGATTTTTAATTCCTTCAGAAATTCTTTAACCAATTCGATATGATTTAGGCATTTTAAATTGACAACAAGTTTTCAAGTATTACAAGTAAAACATGCTTTTGGGTCTTAGACTACCCGAACTTAAGCATATTAGTAGCTACGCACGGACTCTCGTCACCTCGTGCGTACGTAGCCCCTACAAATAGGAGCGCATATTTAATTATTTCACCTATGGAGTTAATACCCTCTTACAAAGTTAGAAAGGAGACTCACCACGCTCCGAAGTTCCAAAACCGGCTCCCAAGCCCTTCTGACGACTCAAACACATGCCAACGCTCCAAAACTAGCCAATAAATACGCAAACCCATTAATGTATGCTCAATACTTATTATAATCCGACTTATAACAATTTCTACCGCGATCGAAAAGTTGGAAAAATCGCCCTCGGGCCCACGTGCCCAGATTCCGAAATTTTTTAAAGATACAGTTTACCCATAACACTATGAACTCAAATATATAACTTATCCCAAATTCCATGTCCAAAATCGTGATCAAAATTCGTAAATAAAATTTTCTAGGTTTTTCCTCAGAATCCCAATTCCCACTAATTTTCATGTTAAAATCTACACATAATTAATGTATTTAACTCATAATAGATGGGATTAACTTACCTCCAAGTTGCTAGGTGGAAGCCCCTCTCAAGAAGCTCCAAAATCGCCTAAGAATGGAGAAAATGAGCAAAAATGGCCAAACCCCGCTATTTAATGCGTTCAGCCCAGCGACATTCGCACCTGCGGACTCCTCGCCGCTTCTGCACGTCTACTTCTGGGGATGCACCTGCACCCATTGCCGCTTTTGCAGCCTTCCTTTTCGCTTCTAAGCTTGCGCAGATGCGGTCAAGGCTCCGCACCTGCGTACTTCACCTAGGCGTCCCTGTTCCGCTTCTGCGACTTCTAGGCCACTTTTGCGGCACCGCACCTGCAGCCAAAAGCTCGCAGGTGTGGTTACACCCAAAGCCAGCAGCCTCAATTCTTTGTCAACTCCAAGTTTTGATCCGTTAATCACTCGGAATCCACCCGAGGCCCCCGGGACCTCATCCGATCATTCCAACATGTCCTAATACACATTAGGAACTTAGTCAAGCCTTCAAATCCCATCAAACAACATTGAAATCACGGGTCACAACCCAATTCAAGCTTAATGAACTTTAGAACTTCAAACTTCAACATTCGATGCCGAAACCTATCAAATCTCGTCCGATTGACTTCAAATTTTGCGCACAAGTCATGTTTGACATTACGGACTTGCTCTAACTTCCGGAATCGGAATCCGACCCCGATATCAAAAAGTTCACTTCCGGTCAAACTTCTCAAAAACCTTCAAATTCCTAACTTTAGCCAAATGAATCCAAAATGACCTACGGACCTCCAAATCCACTTCCGATCGCGCTCCCATTACCAGAATCACCATTCGAAGCTATTCTCAGAATCGGAATCCCAAATGGACATCGATAACAGTGAAATGCACTTCAACCCAAATTTATAAAAATCTTCCAAAAATGCTAACTTCCACAATAGGCTCCGAAACGCTCCTGGGTCATCTAAAACCCGATCCGGACTTACGCTCAAGTCCAAAATCATCATAGGAACCTGCTGGAACCTTCAAATTCCGTTTCCGAGGCAAAAATCAACCCTTTGTCAATTCTTCCAACTTAAAATTTTCGAAATGAGAATTTTCTTTCCAAATCAATTCCAAACTTCCCCAAATTTAATTCCAACCATGCGTACAAGTCATAATATCTGAAATGAAGCTGCTCATGGTCTCAAACTGCTGAGTGACGTGCTAGAGCTCAAAAAGACCGGTCGGGTCGTTACGTGGAACATGGTTGGGTCCAATACCAGTAGCCAACAACAATTCATAACAACATAGAGCATACAAATAAGGAAGTAACTCAGAGATAAAATGCTCAGCTTTTCCACAGCTTTCCAAAATTAGTTCCGCTTTTTAAGAATATCAATAAAAACCCAATCATTTACCAGAATCGTCGAAAAATATGAGATAGTTTGAAAACTGTAATTTTTCCAAAAATCCTTTCCACAATAAATAAGATGTTTCATTTTCTTTCCAGATAGCAAGTGTGAAATACCTCTCTATGCCCACATATCAATGTGTGTAAAAAGTCATGAATGATGTGATACCGTACAACATGAAAAAAATGTATCTCTATGCCTGTATGTCATGTGTGCATGCTAATGCCATGTATCTCAGAGATGAATCTTGTACTCACACTCTCAGAGTACTCAATCTGTCTCACAATTTCCACTAATCAGTGCTCAACCACTCGGTACTGTATATGGCACATACGGCCCAGGGAAGATCCATCCCGGAATATATACATCACTGATCATCAGTCACTCAGTACCGAGGAAGGACAATCTGGCCGTGGAGAAGATCCATCTCTAGGTATATAAATGCTTCGAACAAGATCCATGTCCAGGGAAGATCCATCCCTCAATATAATCAAACGCGCTCACTGGGGGTGTGTACAGACTCCAGAGAGGCTCCTACAGCCCAAGCGCTATGATAAGCCAGATCCAGACATAGATTAATAAAACATGCTGCGACATGCAGCCCAATCCCATAACAATCACTCATAATCAGGCTCTCAGCCTCACTCAGTCATCAATCTTTCCAATCTCACTCACGGGTTCACAATGTCATGAAACTAGCCCGAAAATAATGATATGATGTATCAATAAACAACAACTAAGACTGAGATACGATATGAATGCATGAATGTGATTGAGTATGAAGTACCAATGAAATCAATAAGATGACAGCAAGAAACGACCACTATGGGTCCCAACAATATCAGCATAAAGCATATACATGATATCTAGCAAGATGTACAACTCATTGACTTTATCACATGGTGAAAACACATATCAACAAAATAGGGCCACTATTCAGTGCCCTGGAAACCACAGAGTCACAATTCACAGGGCACACGCCCACACGCCCGTCACCTAGCATGTGCGTCACCTCATCATCAATCACATAGAACGTAATTCGGGGTTTCATACCCTTAGCACTAAGTTTAGAAGAGTTACTTACCTCGAACAAGCCAATTCCAATACTGAGCAAGCCAAGCGATGCTCCAGATATGCCATCATGCGCGTAGCGACCTCCGAACGGCTCAAAACAGCCAAAAGCAACTCAAATACATCAAATAAAGCCCAAGGAAACAATTCCAATTGATAAAGATCGAATCCTTAATCAAAACCCAAAATCGGCCAAAAATCACATCCGGGCCCGCACCTCAAAACCCGACAAAACTCACAAAATCCGACGACCCATTCGATTAGGAGTCCAACCATACTAGTTTCACTCAAATCTGACTCCAAATCGGTGTTCAAAACTCGAAAATTCATATTTTGAAACTTTAGGCCAAAACCCCCAATTTCCTCTTTAAAATTCATCAACTAAAAGCTAAAATCGAAGATAGATTCACGAAATAAGATCAAAACCAAGTGTAGAATACTTACCCCAATCCTTGTGATGAAAATTACTCCAAAAATCACCTCAATCCGAGTCACACATCTCAAAATATGAAGAAAGAACAAAACCCTCGATTTTTATAGCTTTTGCCCAACACATTGCGCATTTGTTGACAAATCGTCGCATCTGCGACCACCGCATCTGCGGTAACTACTTCGCTTCTACGACCACAACTAACCAGCTGACCCCTCGCGCTTGCGGAACTATTTATGCTTCTACGCAATCGCAGGTGCGACTCTTCCTCCGTATCTGCGATGACCTCCAGCCAAGCCTGCTACGCTTCTACGGCCATTCTTTCGCAGATGCGGAAACACCATATCCAGAAATCTTCAGCAATGCAACATGAAATGAAAATGATCTGATCCTCGTTTGAAACTCACCCAAGCCCCTCGGGACCCCATTTAAACATACCAACAAGTCCCATAGCATAACACGGACCTACTCGAGGCCTCAAAACACACATAATAACATCTAAATGACGAATCACACCTCAATTCAAAATCGTTGAACTTTGAAACTTCAACTTCCACACCCGATGCCGAAACTTATCAAATCACGTCCGATTGACCTCAAATTTTGCACACAAGTCACATTTGACATTACGGACCTAGTCCAACTTCCGAAATCGAAATCCGACCCCGATATTAAAAATTCCACTCCCGGTCAAACTTTCCAAAATTCCAACTTTCGCCATTTCAAGCCAAACTCTACTACGGATCTCCAAATCATAATCCGGACGCGCTCCTAAGTCGAAAATCACCCAATGGAGCTAACAGAACCATCAGAAATTCGATCCGAGGTCAAATACTAAAAAGCCAAACTTGGTCAAACCTTTCAAATTAAAAACTTCTAACTCAGAATCATTCTTCCGAATCAGTTCTGGATAACCTGAAAACCAAAACCGACGATTCACATAAGTCATAATACATCATCCGGAGCTACTCATGCCCTCAAACAACCGAGCGAAGTGTAAATGTTCAAAATGACCGGTCAGGTCGTTACAATAACAGACTAAATATAAATTACCTTTTGTTTCATCAACTAAACAGATTCAATTATAAAGGTGGTCTTTTTCAGCTTGCAAAATTCAGACATCGTAAAATCCAGAAATAGCTAAGTTTTGACAATTATCCACATCCAATTCAAACTCATACCCATGGCAACTTTGCCCAAGTTTGTACTAAAAAAAATTGACACTAAATATTAAAAAGAGAACATGCAAGTGCAAAATAAATTAAGAAAACCCTTACATAACAAAGATGTCGGCATTTGCATGATCAAAAACCCATTACATTCAACAGGAACAACTTCTTACAAAGATAAACCTGCAATTAGTTCATAGCACCAATCTCTGAAGTCCCCACTACTACAAAAATATGAAATAAATCAATCACATGCTAAGCTTCACTAAGTTAAACCCACCTGAGAGTAACCCATCAAGGTTTTCACAAAAAAGCTAGCAGTGACTCTGCCAAAAGCATCAGTTAAAATACGTTGCCTATTTTGTGAAAAAGAGAGAGATTGAGAGAAGCAGAAGAGAAGAAGCCTGAAATATCTCTATATAATAAAAGGAGAGGCAAAAGCACTTCATTAAGACAAGTGGCATAACCACAAAAAAGCCAAGTGGCATTAAAAAAAAATGAACTACCTTTTTAACTAAAAATCCATTTTAAATTTTGAATTAATTGGTTACTCTATTTGAATTAATAAATATAGATATCTTATAATTAGCTATATTAAAAAAACAAAAATACAAAAAATATAACTACTCATTCAAATTGGGGAGTAGTTTCAAGTTGGAGTTTTAAAGTTATTTTAAAATTAAAAAATGAAAAATAAGAAAAAAATAAATTAGCTACAATAAAAAACGAAAATATTAATTATAGAAAAAAACTACCTATTAAAGTTGGGGAATATTTTCAAGTTGGAGTTTTAAGATTATTTTAAAATAAAAAACGGAAATAAAGAAATAAAAAATTGCCAATTTAAATTGGAGAGTAGTTTTTTTTCTAATATAGTAGTATTTATATATATATATATATATATATATATATATATATATATATATATATATAAAGAGAAGAAAATAATTATATGATGCCAAGTGCTGTAACCATAAGACGCCAAGTATAGATTTTTAGGACAAAGCTCCAACAAAGTTGGTGTTTTAAAATTATTTTAAATAAAAAATAATATTAAAAAATAAAAAATTACCAAATCAAATTTGGGAGTAGTTTCAAGTTCGAGTTTTAAGACAAAATAAATTACCTTTCTAACTAATTTTTTTTTAAATTTTAAATTTTGAACGAATTCGTTACTTTATTTGAATTAATAAATATGGATATCTTATAATTAGCTATAAAAAACAAAAAAAATTACCCATTAAAATTGGGGAGTAGTTTCAAGTTGGAGTTTTAAAATATTTTAAAATAAAAAAATAAATGAAAAAATAAAATTACCCATAATAAAAAATGGAAATATATAAATAAAAGAAATACCCGTTCAAATTGAGGAGTAGTTTCAAGTTGGAGTTTTAAATAAAAAAACGAAAATAAAAAAATAAATAACTTTCAATTCAAATGAATAATACAAGAATTCAAGTGGCATTGTTAAGACAAAATATTTTTAAAGTGGCATTCAAACTTGGGAGTAGTTTCAAGTTGGAGTTTTAAAATTATTTTAAAATTAAAAAATAAAAAATATGAAAAAATTAAATTAGCTACCGTAAGAAAACGAAAATATTAAAAAAAACAAACAAACTTGGGGAGTAGTTTTGGTTACTCCATTCTAACTAAAAAACCTTTGATTTTTAAATTTTTAATTAATTGGTTACTCTATTTAAATTATAAATACAGATATCTTATTATTACCTATAATAAATAAAAGGGGAAAAAAGTACCCATTCAAATCGGGAGTAGTTTCAAGTTGGAGTTTTACAAATATTTTAATATAAAAAAACAAAAAAAAAAGGAAAAAAAGAAAATTAGCTAAAATAAAAAATGAAAATATGTATAATAAAAAAAGGGAAAAAAATACTCATTCAAATCGGGGAGTGGTGTCAAGTTGAAGTTTTACACATATTTAAAAATATATATAAAATTAGCTATAATAGAAAAATGAAAATATATAATAAAAATTATCCATTTAAATTTGGGAGTAATTTCAAGTTGGAGTTTTAAAATTATTCTAAAATAAAATACAAAATAAAAAAAGAAAATTTTAATTCAAATGAAGAATACAAAATATAAAGATATATATATATATATATATATATATATATATATATATATATATATATATATATATATATATATATATATGCTTATCTCTTTATATTTTTGATGAATTCAAAATTATAATTTAGTAAAAATATTACTTTATTTAAATTTTTAATAAACGACAAAATTTGAAAATAAATCAAATAAGTATTACAGTAGAAAGGAGGGACAAGAGGGGTTGCTTTGATGGTAAGCAACCTCCACTTCCAACCAAGAGGTTGTGAGTTCGAGTCTCCCCAAGAGCATGGTGGGTAAGTTCTTGGAGCGAAGGATGCCGAGGGTCTATTTGGAAATAGCCTCTCTACCCAGGGTAGGGGTAATGTCTGTGTACACACTACCCTCCCCAGACCCCACTAAGTGGGATTATACTGGGTTGTTGTTATTTTTGTTGTTGTAATAGAAAGGAATGTACGAAGAGAGGAGGATAGAGATAATTTTATGATATTTATATTTTTATTTAATTAAAAAATAAAAAATAAATAATTAACACTCAAGAAAATTATCTTTTTTTTTTATAAGCATGGATCTATGGTAGTAGGCTATAATTATGTAGTTTAGATACCATTTACGCTCTAACTTAGCTGCATTTTATTGATATTTGAATGTTAAATGACAACAAATTGCTCTAATTAAGAGCTTTATGCTTTGCAGGAGCAACTCCGGGCGATGAGGACGTTAAAGAGTATTTTGGAGTTAATATGGAGCATTGAAGGCCAATCGGAGGTTAGCGCGCGTAAAATGAAGAAAGGAAAAAACGAAGGCAGAAACTCCTCCAGGTGCGCAGTCAATGCGCGGCAGCGCACTGGCCGCGCATGCCAGGCAGAACGCTGGTCAAAATGCACGGTCAATCCGCGGTTGATCCTCGGCCGCGCACGTGCTTTCGAGGAAAAATAGTCCAAGGCCAATTTTGTAATTAAAAAGGCGACTAACCTTGACCTATGTGAAGCTTGACGCGCCCAAAAAGAGGGGATACTTGTTTTTAGAAGAGCTTTGGAGGCAAGAACACAAAAAGGAGCAAGACGGAGAATCATCTACGAGTTTTTCATCTTCTTCTTCTTAATTCCGTTGTTGGTTATGACTTTTTATATTGTAATCTTGTCTAGTAGTATGAGTAGCTAAACCCGTAATCTAGGGTTGATGGAACCAATTGTTGGGTGAAGTTTTGATTACGTTTTAATATAATTGAGCTGTTTTTACTCTATAATTGTTCAACTATGTGTTGTCTTGTGATTAAGTGAAAGGGCCCTTGATTAATCGTGTCTAGTTATCTTGTGTTGCTTGAGAAAGAACACTTGATTAGATTGTTGTTGAACAACGCCACTTTCGGGTAAGTTAAGAGATTAATTACTTGAATTTAAAAACGGGGTTAGAGATAATGAAGCTTTGGTGTGATATTTATGAGTTGTACAAATTGTCAACTAAAGTAGTTTGAGAGAATGCTTCTAGTAAATTATCATAATTGATCGAGAGATAATTACGATAAACAAGAACTCATCGTCTTTATAGAGTGTTACAATGAGATTATAGCTAACGTGTCAAGAATTAATCCGAATATTGGAGAAATCAATAACCCTAGATCCTTTTACCACTGAATTCAACTTCATTCTTGCTTATTGATAGTTTTTATTGTCATCTTTCCTTAGTTAAATAATTTCTGTTAATTATCAAATAAAATCTTGCATTGTCTGAGTTTATCATTAGCGTTACTAAAAGTGTAGTAAATAGGTTAGTTCCCTGTGGGATTCGACTGCGGACTCTTGAACCAGATTATATTTGCAGCGACTGCTTAGTCCTTTTTATAAGGTGTAGTTGGGCGTGATCAAATTTTGGCGCCGTTGCCGGGGCGCTAACGGTGTTATTTACTACAACTCTGAAGAATTTCTAGGATTTTTAGTTTAGATCAATTTTCTATGGTGTTAAAAATATTTCTGTTGAAATTCTCATGTTTGAACTCTTCTGTGACTCAGGTGCATGCCTAGAAGCTCCTTGAGAACTGGTGAACTTTTTGAAGGACTCTCAGATCCCGAGAAAGCATTCAGGGCATTGAATCGGGCTAACAAGAAGGGCAAAGAGCTAAAACAAAATGACCAACTCAAAATTGAAATGGACAACGCTGAGAACATCAACGGGAACAATCGGAATGATCGAGTAGACCCAAACATCAGAGTGGTAGCACCTCTTGTGCCGGAAGCTGCTCTTTATGATTGGGCGCAACCAACATCTGATAACCTTGCCACCGTAATTGCAGTCCCTTAGATACAAGCTGAGACGTTTCAGATTACCAACAACATGTTGCACTTGCTGCAAAATAAGGGGCTGTTCTCCGGGTCGTACATCAAAGACCCACAACGACATCTGAAAAACTTTCAAGCAATTTGTATCACTCAAAGACAACCGAATGTGACCCTTGAAGCAATCAAATTATTACTGTTCCCATTCCCAGTTACTGGGGAGGCTTTAACTTGGCTGAATTCGCTCCCAATAAACTCCATTGCTACTTGGGAGGAACTAGTCAAGCAATTCTTAAACAAGTTCTATCCATCCAACAAAACTGCGAGACAAATTGATGAGATATTGTAATTCAGGCTGAAACCGACTGAGACTTTGCAAGAAACCTGGGAGAGGTTTAAGGGTATGCTGGTGAAGTGTCCACACCAGGGCATCCCGGATAAGAGGGTGGGACAGAGATTCTATATGGGTTTGGCTGACGGTCTGAAGGCCAATGTAGATGCTTCAGCCGGGGGTGCATTCTTGAGCAAAACATTCACAGAGTGTAAGATTCTTCTTGACAAGATGTCTCAAAATTCCGGCTGGATGGCGAGAGATACAACGCTCACTCCAATAGTGCATTCTTTTCCTCTTAACCCAAACAATACAAATGCAGAAAACATAGCCACTCTCATGACCCAGATGAGCTTGCTGACAAAAAAAATTGATGAGATAGGTACGAAACAGGTGCACATTGTGTAACGACCCGACTGTTCATTTTGCTTTCTAGAACCCCGTACCCCTAAATAAGACTTCCCGTACTTGCTTTTGCTGATTTATGACTTGCAGGGATGGTTGGTTAGGGATTTGGAAGAGTTTGGGTTGAAATCAGAATACTTGGTTCCTTAAGGCTGGCTTAAAAGGCCAAGTTTGACTTCGGTCAACATTTTGAGTAAACAACCTTGAAATCAGGATTTGAAGGTTCCAACAGGTTCGTATGATGACTTCGGACTTGGGTGTATGTCCGGATCGGGTTTTGGATGACCCGGGGAGCGTTTTGGCGCCTAATAGTGAAAGTTGATTCCATAAGGATTTTGAAGTTCTTTAAATTTGGTTTGGAGCGGGTTTCTGTTATATCGAGGTCTGAACGGAATTCCGATATCGGGCATAGTTCCATAATGTCATTTAAGACTCGCACGCAAAATTTGATGTCAATCCGAGTAGTATAAGTGTGTTTCGTCACATTGGAAGTAGCTTGAAGAACTTGAAGTTCATAAGTTTGATTCAATTGGTTTTAAGGTGTGATTCTTAGATTTAGCGTTGTTTCGGGTGTTCCGAGGGTTCGAGAGAGTCTGTTTTATCATTCCAAACTTGTCGGTATGTTCGGGCGGGGCCCGGGGGGCCCCGAGCGTCAATCGGACGAGGCTCGAGCTTAGTTGAAAAATAGGAGAAGGAGCTGAAGCTCCAGGCATATGTCATAACCGCACCTGCGGTTGGCCAGCCGCAGGTGTGAGCCCGCAGATGCGGCCATGGGTGGCCAGCCCAGAAACCGCAGAAGCAGCCTCCTTTCCGCAGAAGCGGTTGGCTTCTCGCAGATGCGGCCCAGCCGGCCCAGTAGGAATTTTGCAGAAGCGAACGTTCCCTCGCAGAAGCGGGACCGCAGATGCGGTCCCTTAACCGGAGGTGCGGAAATCGCTGAAGGCAGTGCCTTCATTTAATACGGGAAAGTGTCATTTTTGACACATTTCATTCATTTCTTGGGCGATTTGGGAGCTTCCAAAGGGGAGATTTCAGCCTAGCATTGTGAGGTAAGTTATTCCTACCTAATGTGAGTTTAATACATAGTTTATGGGTAGATTATAACATGTAAATTAGTGGAAATCATGGGTTTATAGTAAAACCTAGGGTATTGATAAAAACAAGATTTAACCACGAAATTTGTTATGGAATATAGAAGAAATCATATATTCTTGATCCATAGGTTATGGGTAACAACTTTCTTCAAAAATTTCCGGAATCCGGGCACATGGACCCGGGGGTGAATTTTTGGAACCTTAGATTTAGGGTTGGAAAATTAGTTTAATAGTTAGAATGTGAACTCTTGAGTATGTATTGACTAGTTTTTACCGCATTTGAATAGTTTTGGATCGTTCGGCTCCGATTTGAGTGTTTGCGCATTCTTGGATTTGGAAGTAAGCTTCGGGGCAAGGTAAGTCTCTTTTCTAACCTTATAAGAGGGAATTGTCCCAATAGGTGAATTATTGGTTAGGTGCTTCTATTTGTGAGGGCTACGTACGCACGAGGTGACGAGAGTCCGTGCGTAGCTACTATTATGCTTATGTCCGGGTAGTCTAGGACCCGAAGGCATGCTTTACTTGCCGTACATGAAACTTGGTTGTCAATTTGAATTGCGTAAATCATATGGAACTTGGTAAATGAATTTCTAATAAGTTAAAACATCATTTGCTTGACCGTTAAAGAGAAATTAACATTACCTTGGGTAATTTCCTTCCTGATGAATTCTTGATTGACTGTTTGATATGTTTATTAGTATTTTACCGCGTCGCATGTATGATTCGCGAGCGGGGTAATATGCATCTATAGTTCGCACCGTTCGACCCTACGGCAGTGAACACTTTATTATTATGTTGGATCGGGTCGTACAACCTCGGCATTATTTGCGCATGTTGTTTGCTTAGTACCTTCTGTGATTTGAACTACTTAAAATGCCTTGAAATATAGATTGTTAATTGGAATGTCGGAAAACTGAAATACTATTTATGAAAGAACCATCACTTCCCGTTATTAACTGTTATTTATCCATGACATCCATGTTTAGAGTAACATTTAAATCATATTATTATTTACCCTAGTAAGTGTCAAGTCGACCCCTCGTCACTACTTTTTCGAGGTTAGACTAGATACTTAATGGGTACATTACTACGCTTCTGTACACAAATGTACAAGATCTGAGGCAGGTGCATCTTGTGATCCGTCCGGCGTGCGTTCCTGATACCCGATCGAGATCTCATGGTGAGCTGCCCCTTGTCGTTCAGCAACATGCTGGAGTCTCTCCTTTTTTCTCATTTACTGTCTAGTCTATTTCAAGCAGTAGGATTAGTTGTATTTTTTTGTACATTCTACTAGTTGCCCTAGTACTTGTGATACTATTTCCTGGTACACAGATTAGTAGACTATTATTTTGGGTTGTATTCATATTGCTATGATCCCTTTTTAGTCTTTTCCCGACTCAGTCGCCTTATAATTTATTAAATACCCATTGTTTTGAATTTAAGTTTAGTAAATGCCGAGAATGATAAACTAAACTTTTGAGAACTCACTAGTGGATTAGGTTTGGCATGCCTAACAATGGTGTTGGACGCCATCACGACCTATAATGGAAATTGGATCGTGACAATATGGTATTAGAGCATTAGGTTCACGTAGGACTCAAAAGTCATGGGCAAACATGATAGAGTCTGGCGGATCGGTACGGAGACGTCTATACTTATCTTCGAGAGGCTATAGGGTGTTAGAAAACTACTCCTTATTCATCTTCTATCGTGCAGTTTATGGTATACTAAAATTTCTTCTTCTATTCTCTTACAGATGGTGAGGATTGCCACGGCAAACATTTCGGACCCGGGAGGCGCTGCTCCCCCCTTTGCTAGAGGCCGAGGCAGAGGCTGAGGGAGGGCACCGGCCCGAGGTAGGGGACGAGGGCGTCCTAGAGCTGCCCCAGTTGCACCACCGGCGGATCCAGCAGGGGATCCCATTATTGAGGAGCAGGGCGAAGCGCCTGCAGTAGAGCCAGCCCTGGCGGATTTCATGACAACACTGGGCTTCTAGGAGGTCATGGGCCGTATGCTGCCGTTCATGGATTCCATGACTCAGGCTGGTTTATTTCCAGCAGACCCAGCCACATCTTAGGCGGGAGGGGAGCACGGACCCCTACTACTCAGGCTCCTAGTCATGCAACTGCGATGTATCAGACTCCGGGTGCACTACCCGCGGATGGGGCTCATCCAGTTGCTGCAGTGTTACCCGAGCCTAGGCCAGTTGCGGACGGTGACCCGTGGAAGTTATTGGACAAATGGACTAGACTACACCCTCCTATTTTCGGGGGCGAGCGTCATGAGGATGCCCAGGATTTCATTGATAGGTGCAGGGACAGACTACACAACATGAGGATATTGGAGTCTCATGGGGTTTACTTCACTACATTCCAGCTGGAGGGCAGAGCCCGTAGATGGTGGCAGTCTTATGTTCTTGGCAGGCCAGCGGTTCTCCTCCCATTACTTGGAGTCAGTTCACACAGCTTTTCCTGGATAGGTATATTCCACCCTCTAAGAGAGAAGAGTAGCGGTATCAGTTTGAGCAGCTCGAGCAGGGTCAAATGTCTGTGACCGACTAAGAGGTGAGGTTTTCTGAGTTGTCCCGCCATGCACTGATGATACTTCCTACTGACGCAGAGAGGGTGCGGAGATTTTGTTGCAGGGTTTCATTCTAGTATTAGGGCTAACATCGCCCAAGTGTTTTAGATGGGGACTCCTTATCAGCTGGTAGTGGAGATCGCCCGGAGGATTGAGGGCTACCGTCTGAGAGGTAAAGAGCAGATGCAGCAGCACAAGAGGGCTCGATTCTATGGAGAGTTTAGAGGTGCCCCGGCTAGGGGCAGAGGTCAGTTTGGGAAGAGTTAGACCAGCAGGCCCCCATATTCAGCACCACCACCTCCTCGAGGTGCCCCAGCGCACCCCTATTTCATCGTCATATCGGAGAGTTCTTACCGCCCGCCAACCATCCAGGGTTCTTCCAGCGGGTATTCAGGTCCCTAGGGTTCTTCCAGCTCCTACTCTAGTGCTATACCGGAGAGTTCATACCGCCCACCGACTATTCAGGGTTCCTCTAGTGGGTATTCAGGCCATCAGGGCTAGACTTTACGGCAGCAGTCTATGGCGTCGAGAGGTTTCTACGAGTATGGAGGTCCGAGTCACATGAAGAGGACGTGCCCCAGGCTTCGGGGCAAGGCAGTGCAGCAGGGTCAACAGCCTATAATTTCAGCACCGGCTGCCCAATCGCCCAGAGGCGGAGGACAGACTGGTAGGGCTGTCCTAGAGGTGGAGGCCAGGCAGGTGGAGGTCAGCCAACTATTGTTCAGTCAGGTGGAGGCCAGCCAGCTGGCACTCTAGCCAGAGTCTATGCTTTTTCGGCCAGACCGGATACATTGTCCTCAGATACCGTTATCACAGGTATTATTTCCGTCTGCGGTAGGGATGCTTCAGTGCTATTTGATTCAGGGTCTACCTATTCATATGTATCATCTTTTTTTGCTCATTTTTTGGAGATTCCTCGTGAGTCCTTGGGTACTCCTATTCAAGTGTCCACTCTTATGGGGGATTCTATGGTTGTGGATTGGGTCTATCGGTCCTGTGTGGTCACATTCTGTGGTTTTAAGACTAGAGCAGATCTCCTGTTGCTTGATATGATTGACTTTGAGGTCATCCTGGGCATGGACTGGTTATTCCCATATCACTCCGTCCTAGATTGCCATGCCAAGACTGTTACTTTAGCGATGCCAGAGTTGCCAAGGTTGGAGTGGAAGGGTTCCTCAATTAGTACATCTAGTCGGGTTATTTCTTTTCTGAAGGCTCGGCATATGGTCGAGAAGGGTTGTTTGGCTTATCTAGCTTATGTTCGGGACACCACCGTAGAGTCTCCGACCATTGATTCAGTCCTTGTAGTCCGGGAGTTTGCCGATGTGTTCTCTTCTGATCTTCCAGGCATGCCACCGGATCGTGATATTGATTTCTGTATTGATTTGGCTCCAGGTACCCAGCCTATATCTATCCCACCATACCATATGGCCCCGAAAGAGTTGAAGGAGTTGAAGGAACAACTTGAGGAGTTGTTAGCAAAGGGGTTTGTGAGACCCAGTGTGTCACCTTGGGGTGCACCGGTGTTGTTTGTAAAGAAGAAAGGTGGGACTATGCGGATGTGTATTGATTACCGCCAATTGAACAAGGTTACCATCAAGAACAAGTACCCGTTGCCGCACATTGATGATTTGTTCGACCAGTTGCAGGGTGCTAGGGTGTTCTCTAAGATTGACTTGAGATCACGGTATCATCAGCTGAAGATTCGGGACTCAGATGTCCCCAAGACTGCTTTCCGTACTAGATATGTCCATTAAGAGTTTCTGGTGATGTCCTTCGGCTTGACTAATGCCCAGTGGCATTTATGGACTTGATAAACAGGGTGTTCAGGCCTGATATTGATTCCTTTGTTATTGTCTTTGTTGATGACATCATGATTTACTCACGTAGCCTAGAGGAGCACGAGCAACATTTGAGAGTAGTGCTTCAGACATTGCGAGAACAGAAACTATATGCTAAGTTCTCCAAGTGTGAGTTTTGGCTTGAGCCAGTAGCGTTCTAGGGGCATGTTGTATCAGGAGAGGGTATTAAGGTGGATCCTAAGAAGGTTGAGGTAGTTCAGAGTTGGCCATGTCCTACTTCAGTGATTGAGATCAGGAGTTTCCCGGGGTTAGCAGGTTATTACCGCCGATTTGTGCAGGGCTTTTCATTCATTGCATCACCTTTGACTAGATTGACCCAGAAGGGTGCTCCTTTCCGTTGGTCCGATGATTGTGAGGCGAGCTTTCAGAAGCTCAAGACAGCCTTGACTACAACACCGGTTCTAGTGTTGCCTACCGGCTTAGGGATGTATACGATATATTGCGACGCTTCACGCATTGGCTTGGGATGTGTATTGATGCAGGAGGGGCAAGTTATTGCCTATGCTTCACGTCAGCTGAAGATTCATGAGAAGAATTACCCTGTGCACGGCCTAGAGTTAGCAGTGATTGTTCATGCTCTTAAGATATGGAGGCATTATCTGTATGGGGTGTCATATGAGGTTTATACTGATCATCGCAGCTCACAACATCTGTTCAAGCAGAGGGATCTCAATTTGAGGCAGCCTAGGTGGCTTGAGTTACTGAAGGATTATGGCATCACCATTCTTTATCATCCGGGCAAGGCAAATGTGGTCGCGGATGCCTTAAGCAAGAAGGCAGAGAGTATGGGTAGCTTGGCATACATTTCAGCGGAGGAGAGGCCACTAGCTTTGGACGTTCACTCCTTGGATAACAGACTTGTGAGGTTGGATATTTCAGAGCCCAGCCAAGTTCTTGCGTGTGTTGTTGCTCAGTCTTCATTATTGGGACAGATCAAGGCTCGACAGTTCAATGATCCGCATTTGGCAGTTCTCAAAGAGTCGGTGCTACAGGGTAGTGCCAAGGAGGTTTCTTTTGGTGAGTATGGTGTTCTGCGACTCCAGGGTTGCCTATGTGTTCCTAATGTCGATGGCTTGAGAGAGAGAATTCTAGAGGAGGCACACAGTTCACGGTATTCTATTCATCCAGGTGCTACGAAGATGTATCGTGACCTGAGGTAGCATTATTGCTGGCGGCGGATGAAGAAGACATAGTTGAGTATGTGGCTAGGTGCTTGAATTGCCAGCAGGTTAAGTATGAGCACTAGAGGCCAGGTGGCCTACTTCAGCAGATGCCTATACCTGAGTGGAAGTGGGAGCGTATTACTATGGACTTCGTAGTTCGGTTGCCGTGAACATTGCGGAAGTTTGATGCAGTTTGGGTCATTGTCGACAGATTGACCAAGTCGGCACACTTCATTCCGGTTGTGACCACTTATACTTCAGAGAGGTTGGCTCAGATATACATTCGGGAGATAGTTCGGTTGCACGGTGTGCCTGTTTCCATCATATCAGATAGAGGCCCTCAGTTCACTTCCCATTTCTGGAGAGCCGTACAGAGTGAGTTGGGGACCCGTGTAGAGCTCAGCATACCATTTCACCCGCAGACCGAAGGCTAGTCGGAGCGGACAGTTCAAATTCTGGAGGACATGCTTAGAGCATGTGTGATTGACTTTGGAGGACAGTGGATCGGTTCTTGCCTATGGCCGAGTTTGCTTACAACAATAGTTATCAGTCCAGCATCGAGATGGCTCCATTTGAGGCTTTATATGATCGGCGATGTCGTTCTCTTGTCGGGTGGTTTGAGCCTGGAGAGGCTAAGTTGTACGGTACTAATTTGGTGAAAGATGCCTTGGAAAAGGTAAAGTTGATTCAAGAAAGACTTCGCACAACACAGTCCAGACAGAAGAGTTATGCGGATCAGAAGGCGTGGGATGTAACATTCGTGGTCGGCGAGAAGGTTCTATTGAAAGTCTCGCCGATGAAGGGTATTATGAGAGTCGGAAAGAAGGGCAAGTTGAGCCCCAGGTTTATAGGCCCATTTGAGGTGTTGAGGCTGTGAGCACGTGATTTTTGCCCCATATGAATTACTCCTACAGATTTGCAAACAATTGGATTTTTCTTCTAACTGTTTGCCATTTTAGGAATTATTGTAGAATTTTCTTAATTATTTGCATTTTTTTTTGTGCATGTTTAATTTTATTTAATTCATGCAAATACAAAAAAATACTTTGATTTGCATTTAGGATTTGATTTTACATTTTAGGTTAATTAGTAAATTAGTTGTTTTACAAAAATAAAAAAATCACAAAAAAATAATTTACTTTGCATTTTTAACTTTTTAATTTTTAATTTTGTAGTTTTTCTTTTAATTTGGGAATTAATTAATTATTGTAAATACTATGTTGAGTAATTAATCTAATATGGTAAGTTAACGTAGTTTAAGAATTAATTTAGGTTTTTATTTTAATTTGAAAAGAAAAAGAAAATCGGAAAATAAAAGAAAAAAGAAAAGAACAACAAAAGGCTGCCTGATTTGGGCCGAATTGGCAGGCCCCATCACAAACAGTTCAATCCTGCCCAAACCACGTCCCTAACCCGGTCCAAACCCCTGCCTTATCAAACAACGTCGTCTTCGCCCCTTCTCATCTGAGCCGTCGATCTTACTTGATCGAGCGGTCCGAAACTGGCCTCAATATCCTATATAACTGTCCTAACCTAGGCCACCCCCCCATTTCATCTCCTTCATTCATCATCTCTAACCTTAGAGACTCAAGAACCCTAATCCGCCGCCCTAAATTCCTCACTCCCTCCGGTGGCGGCGCCGCCCCAAACAACCTCCAAAAATCACACCCCATAACCCCCAGCCCTTCCTCTTCCTAAACCCCAAAACAATTCCCCTCGAATCCTTTCCCACTGTCTCGAATCTTAGATCTAAGTTCGAAACCCTAAAGCCCCAAATTTTCCCCCGACTTCGGATCTAGGACATGCAAAGCTAAAGGGATCGATTGTGCATGAAGTTGACGTTGCCCGTTTGTTCTTGACAAAAGTACACGGTTGACATCAATTTTGGGCTCAAATCGGAGTAAGCCAGAGTTTCACCGAATTGATTTAGGTATTTTTCTTTTGTCTTCCTTCTACCCATTCTGTGTTATACCTTCTCTTTCTTTTTCTTCTACCCTTCTTTAATTGTTTTTCTTCTGACCGAAAATTAGTAAAAGTTTTAATTTCTAAAATTAGTTCTTTCCCTTTTGTTTGTCTATGTTTGTTATTGTTCCTTTTGTTTCCTAGCTGTTCATTTGAATTCATTTTTGATTACTTGTTATTCATGCCAGTAGGCCAACTTCTTTTCCTTTCCTTTCGTTATTTCTTTGATCAAATTAGAAGTCTGTTCCCTCTCCTTTTTTCTTCTTAGCCAATCCTAGTCAATCAACATTGCTAGGTTCGTTATTTTTTGGGTTCTAAATGGTTAAATTCTTTATCTGCTGTGGATTTGAATCCTTTTCGTTTTTTTTTGCTTAATTGGTTCATTGCTCTGTTAATTTGGAAGCCTCCTCTTGGGTTTGTGGTAGTCCAGACCTGGGGCATTAGAAGCCCATTTGTTTAGGCCCAGGTCTGGGATTCAGGCAGCCTGCTTTGGCTCAGGCTAGGAAGGTTAATACTGGGAATTCAAATGGTAGTTTAGGATTTTTAATTAAAAGAATCTCTTGTAACTGAATAGGAAGCTGCTAGGAAGGTGGGATTGGGGCTAGTTTTAATAAACAAAATTTAAAATTGGGGACTAACTTGCAGGAATGAAAATTAAAGAAGGGGTAATGGGCAAAATCTGAAACTAATTCTGCTGCCCTAGAAGTCCTCTATAAGAGGCTTGTTTTCTTCTCTTTCAAGTGAGATTTTTAGAGAATACAATATTGAAAACTGAAAAACGGCTGAGTTTTAAAAACCTTGAAAGAACACTGAAATTCCCTGCACTTCTTTGGTGAAAATTGGCTTTGATTCTGCCCTTAAACCTCATAGTTAGATAGAATTTCTGAAAAACTCCAAAGATTGTTGCTCATCTGGGTTCTATACTAGTTTAAAAGAAGCTGGTTTTGTTTGGATCGCTGAGCTGATCTGTTGCTGCTGCTAATTCTTCATTCTGTTTGGTTTTTCTTTTGAATTCCAGGTATTCTTCAAACCATGGACAATACGTGAAGTGTAATGTGCAATTTTGAATGAGGATACACGATGTATATCATTTGTTTTGCTGAACCTTGTTTCCCTGCTTCTTCCAGTTCTTTCATATTTTTTTTTTATAATAGTCTAATCTTATGCATCCTTGTTGCTATTATTTGGTGCCACTTATCCTTTATCTCTCCCTTTTTTCTTTTATCTTCCATCTTTCTTCCTCCCTTGCTTTCCCCTTCTTCTTTTTGTCCTTCCTGAGCCGATGGTCTATTGGAAACAGCCTCTCTACTTGCATTAGATAGGGGTAAGGTCTGCGTACAGACTACCCTCCCCAGACCCCACTTGTTGGGATCAAACTGGGTTTGTTGTTATTGTAGTCTAATCTTATGCATGTTATTTTAGCTTTCTCATGTTATTGATATGGTGTAAAATGAATCAATGCTGGGTGTCGTTTGATTCTGCTGAAAGTTTGGTGTGGTTCTTAGACTCAACTTAGTGGTATGTTAATCTTGTGGGATTTTTTTTGCTACTGTCTTGCATTAGAGAAGGGTTTAGTTTGAGGTGTAAATTCTATAGTCCTAAGTTAGATGAAGAAATCTCTTTGCTAGGTTCTGTTCACATTTGTTCAAGCTGGTATTGATTGTAAGGCTACAGCTAATTAACTTATGATTTCTTCACTATTTTTTTTTTTAAAATGTTAGTTTGGTATTTGAACAAGTTCAGCAATATGAGGATGTATTTTGGTCTCCAGTTTGAATGCTTAGAGTATCTGCAGTAAACATCACTCTATAGGAAATCAGGGCAGTAATTTTAGTGTATTTCAATTTTTTTTGCATAATTGCATCTTAATTAGATAATGCACTTCATGTCTACTTTGCTGAAATTGTTCAAGTTTAATTGGGTTTGGACCACTGAAAGGCAGTTTAGAGCCCAAGGCTCTTAGGGTCCAAGTCATTTGGCTCAGTAGGGATTCGAACTTGAGTCTCATGCTCTTAAACGTTCGTCCCTTCATCAAATTTGGGGTCTGTTTTGGGTTCAAATTTGAGGCCACGTATAAATGGGAATTTGGTATGCTTTATGGAGCTTGGGCCTGAATCTCGAGCCCAGTATCTCTTTTAACTATTGCTTATGAGCTTTGCCTACAGCAGGCCTGGCCCAAATGCGTGAAAGCCTAATGTAATTTCAGAAGTTGTGTAAATATGGGTTCAAATTTTAAGTTAGAGTAATTCTTTTGGTTAAATTGAGGCGTGCCATTTTCACCATATCACCCATGTCCCTCATATGAATTATTAATTTAGCATTAAATAAGCTTGAATAATAGTAGATTGCATTAAGAGCGTAATGATTAGTTTAGATTACCTCTAAAAATGCCTATTCCCTTCTAGACTTGAGGTGTGCCATAAGCAAGTTAGATAACCCATGGCCCTCAGATAATTAATACTAACCCTTTTAACAAATCGAGGTGCGCCATCAATTGTATTTTCCATGGCCCTCACAAACCTTGTTATTAATTTGAAATTTCGTAGTTGCTTTAGAGGCGCTATTTAAATTGATTTTCTTTATTTATTAAATTCGGGTGTGCATTTCATGTGACCCAATTTCAGTTCTCAACAACGTTAAATAGAACGTGTCGCGAACCGTGGGTGCATTTCATGTGGCGTGATTCAAGGCATGTTTTAAATAACGTTGAATCTTCCTAAAATAACTAAAAGCGGTTAATAAGTTAAAAATGCACCATAGGCTAAAAACATGTGATAAATCGGATAATAGGCCAATTATAATAGTTTAAGCGGCCGTGCTAGAACCACGGAACCCGGGAATACCTAACACCTTCTCCCGGGTTAACAAAATTCCTTACTTAGAATTTCTGGTTCGCAGACTTCAAAAGGAAAGTCGAATTTCCTCGATTTGGGATTTGAAAATAAACCGTTGACTTGGGAAACCAATTAAAATATTCCAAGTGGCGACTCTAAGAATTAAATAAATAATCCCATTTCGAATAATGTCACTTAAAGTGGAAAAACTCCCTTATACCCTCCGGTGTATAAAAAGGAGGTGTGACAGCTCTGGCAACTCTGCTGGGGATCCAAACCTAGAACTTTGGTTCAGGGTTCAAGAATTCGAGCTTATAGTAACAGTTATAGTTGGCTTGTTTAATCTGATTTTTACATGTTGAGCCTAATGTGCTAATTGCCGCTTTTTAAACGCTTTGATATTGTTTGGGTTGTATATAAATTGCTACGAAACCCTCCTTCTCCAAGTCTTTTAAATCATCTGGGAAGTGTGCACTTCGTGTGACTTCTTTTTTGTTAGAGTCATTTTCCCAATTTTAGAACGAGGTTCGGACAAGTTGCAAAGCCGATGAAGCTTCTGTATTCCCAGTACGCTGCCCCTTCCCCCCCCCTCCCCCCCCCGGCTCGAGCTGTCCGCTCGAGTAAGCCAGGTCTAGAACAGTACACCCAGGTTTTTAAACCTAGTATAACAAAGCCTCATGCTGGATCCCTAGTAGGAACGCTTGTTTGCATCACGTGCATTTGACTTTGGAGACTCAGCACAGGGGTTGGGTCTGTCTAGGACAGGTGTACCAAAAATGAAAAGACCATCCTGATGCATCTTACGTGCTACTTGTGCATTTATCTACTTCGGATTGCATGTTGACCGGCTTATGAATAATAGAGAAAATTGGGAAAGAGAAAAATCAATTTGAGGGCTGAGAGAGATAATTACCTGTTTTTGAAAAAATCGATATCCAAAAAGCACCGAAACTCTGCAGAAATTTTGAAAAAAAAAGAAAGAAAATTTTGTTTTAAAAAATCTTTGGTATTGTTTTTATTATGTCAAATCTGCCCGAACTACGCAAGTTTGATTCTCACCGTATGTGGGATACGTAGGCAACCCTCACCGGGTCCAACTCCATTTTTTCAAAATAACCCAAAAAGAACAAAAATTTTATTGTTTTGTCATAAATAAGTAAGGTGATGCCATTCTTGACTAAATAGCCAAAATATCCCCAAAAGAACGCCGTAAGGCTGTTTTTGCAAGAACAACCACCTATGGTTTCTTTTTCAAATTTTTGGCCGATTAGCAAACACAGCCTTAAAATCTTCTTTCCTGAAGTGCTGAAGGGCCGTATTTGCAAGGCCGGGTTTTTGTTTTGAAATGAAAATTCTTGAAAAAAATGATAACTTTCTCTTGAGTCAAAATAAATTATGATTTCTTAACCAATCACCCTAATAAATGTGCAGGATGAGCACAAATGAACCTTTCGCAGTTCTTGAGGAAATCCCATTACAACTCCATATGTGGTGGAACGACTTAGGAAAAGTCAGCAAATAGACTGTGGTAAAGGTTTTGGGCGGTCTCGTGGGACTTTTGAAAATCAAACCGAGGTTGGATGTGATTGAGGCTTTGATACCTTTCTGGGACCCGACTTACAATGTGTTTCACTTTTCTGACTTTGAGCTCACCCCCACGCTGGAGGAAATTGCGGGCGGTCTTAGTGCGAATCTCAGAAGTCGGTACCCGGTGTCGCCAAGAACGGTGTCTCCTCACAAGTTTCTAGATCTGTTGAGCATCAGTCGGGAGGTTCGAGATGAGAATTTATCTGAAGGGTTTTGCACATTCCACTTCTTGTACCAGCGCTATGGCAACCCCCACGGTTTTGAGGCACCGGACAGTGGCCTAACTCATTCAGGAAACAAAGATAAATGGGAGGCACGGCGGGGTTTGGCTTTTATCGTGGCATTCTTGGGTGTCATAATCTGTCCAAGAAAAGATGGCAACATAGAATTCGGTCTTGTGGGAATGGTCGATGTCATGATTAAAAAAACTAATGGCACCCTTGTTCCAATGATCTTAGCTGAGATTTACCGAGCTTTAACCATCTGCCGAGAAGGGGTAAAATTCTTCCAGGGCTGTAACCTGCTTCTACAACTTTGGATACAAGAACATCTTTGTCACCGCTTGGGGTACATGAACTACGGCATGACTGGTCTGAATTGAATTGAAGAGTATGAAAATCGAGTGGTGGGTTGTGAATTTCCGGAAGGTACAGAGGCTTGGTTTGCGCATTTAAGTTCCTTAACTTCGAACAAAATTGAGTGGACTTTCGGTTGGCTCCCTGTCACTGAAGTCATTTACATGTCAGCCGAGGTGTGCTATCTTCTCTTAATGGGCCTCTGGAGCATTCAGCCATATGCGCCACACAGGGTGCTGCGACAACTAGGCAGATGCCAAACTATCCCACATGACGAAGATCTGAGCCGACAAGTTATTGAATTGGGACTAAAAGCTGCGTTCCTAGAAAGAAAAATTCGTCAGATTTGGAATGAGTGTAGGTTTCTAGAGCCAAAGACTCGGGTGTGAGATCCATCTAAAGGTGAAATAGAGCCTAATTTCATGAATTGGTTTAGGAAAAGATTTCAAATCCATCAGGATCCGGAACGACCTGCTAAACGACCCCACGTCCAACAATTCACAGACGATTCGCGGGGGCAATGGGATTGGTTGGAGAAAGAGGCAAGCTACAAGGCCCAGATAAGCAAATTGGAGGGACAAATCAGGGATCTTAAATTTGACAACAGTGTACAAGCTGCTGCTGATGAAGGGGAAAAGAAGAAATTGGCTCAGGAAAACAAAGCCCTTCACGCCCAGATCCAAAAAATGAAAATAGCTGCTGAGAACCAAGAAAGGAGGCGAACAGATGAAAGGCTCATAAGTGGTCTTAGAAGGAAGATATCTAAGTGTCAGGATGACTTGGAAAAATCCGAGGTTAATCTAGCAAGAGCCCGAGCACAGCTGACAAAGAATGCAGAAGGAAGGGTGGAGTTTATACGGCAGTTGAAGAGGAAATACGAGGGAACAGTAACAACTTTGTAGAAAAGGCTAACTACCCTCGAAAATGAGATGGCCAAGCAAGCTAAGAACATTAAAGCAGAAAGGGAACATTGCTATGCATTAATGTCCCAGCAAGAGGAAGATATGCAACAGCTGCAGGGTCAAAACCATCATGATACCCAAGTGCTAGAAGCTAGGCTCAGCAAAACAGGCGTTTTTCCAAGAAAAGGGTATCATCAGGGAGAGGGTTAGAGCAATTGTTGATTACATCATCATGAAATGCCAAGAATGTGAAAACATGACTCGAACCACCTTCTTTGCTGCGGTAATGACCTTTGTTCGTCAAATAATGAGTGACCTGGAGCGTCTGATCTTGCGCATAGGCCTGTGGCAAGACCGACTGATGTCCCATGGGCCCCTGGTGTAGAAGCACTTACGTACTCTTCATTTTTATTTTTATTTTTGAGTCTGTATTGCAGTTTCTAGTTTTTAAAGTATGTTTCGAGTCTGTTTATAGTTTTTAAATTCCTAGAAAGAGTATGATGGAGTCTTTTTGAAATAGAAACAGTGGAGTTTTTATTAATGAAAATTGGAAAATCCCAAAAAAAATTTATTTCCTTATTTTTCGCATTTATTTCTTGAACTATGTGATGATCTGATTCACGCGGCGTCGTGATACCTAGGCAATCCTCATCGGATCCGGTCATGATTTTGTAAATAACTCAAATAAAAGAGGAATGTGGAAAGGAAAGAGCCAAAAGAAAAACCAAAAGAAAAGAGAGAGAAAGGCAAAAGAAAAAACCAAAAAAAAAAGAAGAGAAAATGAGAGTGTAAAAAGAGAAAAAAGAAAATTGGGGAGATAAACAAAAGCCGGGATGAAGCACGCAACCGTTGCAAAACATGTAGAAACACATTTAACTGTATAGGTGCATCACACCCCCAATGTGCCATTACCCATGTGTTAATTGTTTCAAACTAACCGGTTTGTTGTCTACTGTTGAGTATAAGTTCTATATTAAGGTGGTTGGTTTTGTGGTAATCTGGCTTCACATCCGTACTTCAAAAGATCAAAAGGAAGTGTTGAAATATCGTCGGAAAGTCATCCGCCAAAACAGTTCCTATCCTGGAGGATAGCCCGATCTCGGCCATCCCAACTTCAGAGTCAGCGGCTGCTGAGGAAAACAGAATTCTGCGTCTCCGCATGATGGAAATGTGGGACGGCTGGTCCAATGGTAAAGAACCACCAAGTGCGATACCTGGATTCCCTAAGCTACTTCTCAGGGCAAGTGGAACTTCCAACGTCCCCATAAGTTACCCGAATACCCCACTTGGATATCCTACCATCTCAGCCCACTTTGTTGGAACACCTTCTGAGGTTCACCCCCAGGTGTTAATTTCAGGTACGACCTCCAACATATTCACTGCGCCACCCTCTTCGGCCACGGCACAACCTACTTTGCCCAGGCCAAGCTTTGATCCATCATCTTTCACCTTCCAAGGACCATCGTTTCCACTGGAACCTACCCAGTTCACTACCAATTCTTACCTCAGCAACCCCGGTACGCATTTACCGCGGGACAGGAGAAAATTATAAAGAACCCCGAGCAGGAGGAAATTACCCGAAAAATGAGGAGCGTGGAGCAGAGCCTTAAAAATATACAGGGTTTGAGCGGACAAAAGAGCGTATCCTACACTGATCTGTGTATGTTCCCACATGTGCATTTACCACTGGGTTTCAAGACCCCAAAGTTTGAAAAGTATGACGGGCATGGGGATCCCATAGCCCACCTCAAGAGGTACTGCAATCAATTGCGAGGGGCCGGCAGAAAAGAGGAGCTTCTCATGGCTTATTTTGGAGAGAGCCTGGTCGGCATTGCTTCTGAATGGTACATGGATCAGGATATATCTCGTTGGCATATTTGGGATGACCTGGCTTGGGACTTTGTCAGGCAGTTTTAGTATAACATAGACATAGCTCCCGACAGGAATTCTCTATCAAACCTCAAGAAGAAGTCCTCGGAAAGTTCCCGAGAATATGCTGTTAAATGGCGCAAACAAGCGGCCAGGGTCAAGCCTCCGATGGATGAAACGGAAATGGTTAGTGTTTTTCTTCAAGCCCAAGAGGCTGACTACTTTCAGAATATGATGTCTGCAATGGGGAAACCGTTTGCTGAGGCTATCAAGATTGGTGAGATGGTCGAGAATGGTCTAAAAATAGGGCACATATTGAGTCAATCTGCTATAAGGGCTACATCCCAAGCAATTCAAAGCGGGTCTGGAGGTGTAGCGAACAGGAAGAAGAAAGAAGAAGCGGCAATGGCAGCTTCAGGTCCAAGAAACCCCCGTCCACCCAGACCTTACTTCCCTGCAAGAACCCCACAACATTATTATCCTCATCAGGATGTGGCCTATGCTATGGCCCCTCAGCCGTACGCAGTAATGAACGCCCAGCCATACGCCAGTCCATAACAACAGTTCAACCAAAACCGAGCTCCATTTCCTAGAAATCAACCTCCTCGCCAAGCCCAGTATAATCCCCAACCTCCACAAAATAACTTCCCCTACAATGCCCGTGCCCGGGAGCCACCCAGGATAGCAAACTTCACGCCTATTGGTGAGTCATATTCTAGACTATTCCCTAAACTCGTCCAGATGGGTTTGTTGCAACCTGTACCCCAGACCAGGCAGAACCCAGAGTCGCCTTCTTACCGACCCGGTGCTCGATGTGCCTATCATTCTGGGGCGGAAGGACATGATACTGAAGATTGTTGGACTCTGAAAAGGGCTGTTAAAAACCTCATAGAACAAAAACGAATAGTGCTGGAGGATGAGGAAGTTCCTAATGTGACCAACAACTTATTGCCAGCTCACAACAACTGGCCGGTCATTGGAATGATTTGCGAAGACAAGGAGTTTGATCCTACTTTGAAAGCCATCATTGCAATCACTGATGTCGAAAAGAAGCCAAAAGCCGCTGCAAAACAAGACAAAGGGGAGAAGAAGAGTAAACCCACCCCTCAAAATACAGAAAAGACAATGGGAACCAAAACTGGGGCAGTACCCTCAAAATATGCCATTCTTTATGTTCCCCGGGATCACAAGAAAGAACAAATGTCATTGAGCCCTCCAAGAAGGTTTGAGCTGAACAAGGGATCTAAGATGTACGTGCCTAAAGGGACCTATGTGGTACGGGGGCCAGTAATTTCACCAAGGCCGAATGAGCCTGTGGTTATTGGCCGCGCACCACAGAGGCCCATGATAGACCCTACTGCCGTTCCATGGAATTACAACAAGGCGGTAGTAACCTACAAGGGAAAAGAGGTTTTGGGAGAAGCAAATGAAACTAACCCAGCTGAGAAATACTTTAATGTGGGAGAAGTAAATAATGCCAAGCAGAGACGCTTTCCGATCAAGAAACTAGTTAGTGCCGAAGAAGCAGAAGAGTTCTTCCGAAAAATGAAAACTGCAGACTACGAGATAATTGACCAACTCCGAAAGTCTCCTGCTCAGGTTTCTTTATTGTCTCTGCTAATGAATTCAACTTAACATCAGAAAGTGTTGATAAAAACCCTCAATGAAGCTTATGTGCCGATTGAGACCACTGTCGAACAACTGGAGAGGATGGAGGAAAGATTCTTTGCAGTCAATCAAATTTCCTTTAGCAAGAATGATTTGCCCCCGAAAGGGGCTGCCCACAACAAATCCCTCCATCTGACAGTTAAAAGCGAGGGGTATTATGTGAAAAGAGTCATGCTAGATGGTGGGTCCGGAGTTGATATCTGCCCTCTCTCAAGTCTGCAAAGAATGGAGATCGGGACTGAGAGAATCAGGCCCAACAATGT
>NW_017670439.1:557326-557617 GCF_001879085.1 Nicotiana attenuata
CCTAGTCGCCTTTTTTGCCAACATTAGGGATCCAATCCCTGAGTTGAGCCTTTTTAGACATAGGGCCTCCATTCCCTAGTCGCCTTTTGCTAACATTAGGGCTCCATTCCCTGAGTTGTGCCTTTTTAGACATAGGGCCTCCATTCCCTAGTCGTCTTTTGCAAACATTAGGGCTCCAATCCCTGAGTTTAGCCTCTTTAGACATAGGGCCTCCATTCCCTAGTCGCCTTTTGCCAATATTAGGGCTCCAATCCCTGAGTTGTGCCTTTTTAGACATAGGGCCTCCATTCC
>NW_017670439.1:562513-562813 GCF_001879085.1 Nicotiana attenuata
ATAGGGCCTCCATTCCCTAGTCGCCTTTTGCCAACATTAGGGCTCCAATCCTTGAGTTGTGCCTTTTTAGACATAGGGTTCCACTCCCTAGTCGCCTTTTGCCAACATTAGGGCTCCAATCCCTGAGTTGTGCCTTTTTAGACATAGGGCCTCCATTCCCTAGTCGCCTTTTTTGCCAACATTAGGGATCCAATCCCTGAGTTGAGCCTTTTTAGACATAGGGCCTCCATTCCCTAGCCGCCTTTTGCTAACATTAGGGCTCCAATCCCTGAGTTGTGCCTTTTTAGACATAGGGCCTCC
>NW_017670439.1:565619-606697 GCF_001879085.1 Nicotiana attenuata
TTTACCAACATTAGGGCTCCAATCCTTGAGTTGAGTTTTTAGACATAGGGCCTTCATTCCCTAGTCGCCTTTTTACCAACATTAGGGCTCTAATCTCTGAGTTAAGATTTTTAGACATAGGGCCTCCATTCCCTAGTCGCCTTTTTACCAGCATTAGGGTTCCAATCCCTAAGTTGAGATTTTAGACATAGGCCCTCCACTCCCTAGTCGCCTTTTGCCAACATAGGGTCTCCACTCCCTAGTTGAGATTATTTTAGACATAGGGTCTCCACTCCCTAGTCGCCTTTTGCCAACATAATTTCTCCACTCCCTAGTTGAGATTATTTTAGACATAGGGTCTCCACTCACTAGTCGCCTTTTGCCAACATAGGGTCTCGACTCCCTAGTTGAGATTATTTTAGACATAGGGTCTCCACTCCTTAGTCGCATTTTTCCAACATAGGGTCTCCTTTCCCTACTTGAGATTATTTTTGACATAGGGTCTCTACTCCCTAGTCGCCTTTTGCCAAGATAGGGTCTCCACTCCCTAGTTGAGTTTATTTTAGACATAGGGTCTCCACTCCCTAGTCGTCTTTTGCCAATATAGTGTCTCCACTCCCTAGTTGAGATTATTTTAGACATAGGGTCTCCACTCACTAGTCGCCTTTTGCCAACATAGGGTCTCGACTCCCTAGTTGAAATTATTTTAGACATAGGGTCTCCACTCGCTAGTCGCCTTTTTCCAACATAAGGTCTCCCTAGTTGAGATTATTTTAGACATAGGGTCTCCACTCCCTAGTCGGCTTTTGCCAACATAGTGTCTCCAATCCCTAGTTGAGATTATTTTGACATAGGGTCTCCACTCCCTAGTCGCCTTTTGCCAACATAGGGTCTCCACTCCCTAGTTGAGATTATTTTAGACATAGGGTCTCCACTCCCTAGTTGAGATTGTTTTGGACATAGGCTCTCCACTCCCTAGTCGCCTTTTGCCAACATAGGGTCTCCACTCCCTAGTTGAGATTATTTTAGACATAGGGTCTCCACTCCCTAGTCGCTTTTTAACAACATAGGGTCTCCACTCCCTAGTTGAGATTATTTTAGATATAGGGTCTCCACTTGCCTACATAGGGTCTTCACTCCCTAGTTGAGATTATTTTAGACATAGGGTCTCCACTCCCTAGTCGCCTTTTGCCAACATAGGGTCTCCACTCCCTAGTTGAGATTATTTTAGACATAGGGTCTCCACTCCCTAGTCGCCTTATTGCCAACATAGGGTCTCCACTCCCTAGTTGAGATTATTTTAGACATAGGGTCTCCACTCCCTAGTCGCCTTTTGCCAACATAGGGTCTCGACTCCCTAGTTTAGAATATTTTAGACATAGGGTCTCCACTCCCTAGTCGCGTTTTGCCAACATAGGTTATCCACTCCCTAGTTGAGATTATTTTAGACATAGGGTCTCCATTCCCTAGTCGCCTTTTGCCAACATAGGGTCTCCACTCCCTAGTTGAGATTATTTTAGACATAGGGTCTCCACTCCCTAGTCGCCTTTTGCCAACATAGGTTCTTCACTCCCTAGTTGAGATTATTTTGGACATAGGGTCTCCACTCCCTAGTTGCATTTCGCCAACATAGGGTCTCCACTCCCTAGTTGAGATTATTTTAGACATAGGGTCTCCACTCCCTAGTCGCATTTTTCCAACATAGGGTCTCCATTCCCTACTTGAGATTATTTTGGACAAAGGGTCTCCACTCCCTTGTCGCCTATTGCCAACATAGGGTCTCCACTCCCTAGTTGAGATTATTTTAGACATAGGGTCTCCACTCCCTAGTCGCCTTTTGCCAACATAGGGTCTCCACTCCCTAGTTGAGATTATTTTAGACATAGGTTCTCAACTCCCTAGTTGCATTTTTCCAACATAGGGTCTCCAGTCCCTACTTGAGATTATTTTAAACATAGGGTCTCGACTCCCTAGTCGCCTTTTGCTAACATAGGGTCTCCACTCCCTAGTTGAGATTATTTTAGACATAGGGTCTGCACTCCCTATTCGCCTTCTTCCAACATAGGGTCTCCACTTCCTAGTTAAGTTTATTTTTTGACATAGGGTCTCCACTCCCTATTCGCCTTTTGCCAACATAGAATGTCCACTCCCTAGTTGAGATTATTTTAGACATAGGGTCTCCACTCCCTAGTCGCCTTTTGCCAACATATGGTCTCCACACCCTAGTTGAGATTATTTTAGACATAGGGTCTCCACTCCCTAGTCGCCTTTTGCCAACATAGGGTCTCCACTCCCTAGCTGAGATTATTTTAGACAAAGGGTCTCCACTCCCTAGTCGCCTTTTTCCAACCTAGGGTTTCCATTCCCTAGTTGAGATTATTTTAGACATAGGGTAACCAGTCCCTAGCCCCCTTTAGCCAGCATAGGGTCTCCCCTCCCTAGTTGAGATTATTTTAGATATAGGGTCTCCACTCCATAGTCGTCTTTTGCCAACATAGGGTCTCGACTCCCTAGTTGAGATTATTTTAGACTTAGGGTCTCCACTCCCTAATCGCCTTTTGCCAACATAGGGTCTCCACTCCCTAGTTGAGATTATTTTAGACATAGGGTCTCCACTCCCTAGTCGCATTTTGCCAACATAGGGTCTCCACTCCCTAGTTGAGATTATTTTAGACATAGGGTCTCCACTCCTTAGTCGCATTTTTTCCAACATAGGGTCTCCTTTCCCTACTTGACATTATTTTTGACATAGGGTCTCCACTCACTAGTCGCCTTTTTCCAACATAGGGTCTCCACTCCCTAGTTTAGATTATTTTAGACATAGGGTCTCCACTCCCTAGTCGCCTTTTGCCAACATAGACTCTCCACTCCCTAGTTGAGATTATTTTAGACATAGGGTCTCCAGTCCCTAGTTGAGATTATTTTAGGCATAGGGTCTCCAGTCCCTAACCCTCTTTTGCCAACATAGGGTCTCGCCACCCTAGTTGAGATTATTTTAGACATAGGGTCCCCACTCCCTAGTCGCCTTTTGCCAATATAGGGTCTCCACTCCCTAGTTGAGATTATTTTGGACATAGGGTCTCCACTCCCTAGTCGCCTTTTGCCAACATAGGGTCTCCACTCCCTAGTTGAGATTATTTTAGATATAGGGTCTCCACTCCCTAGTTGAGATTATTTTAGATATAGGGTCTCCACTCCATAGTCGTCTTTTGCCAACATAGGGTCTCGACTCCCTAGTTGAGATTATTTTAGATATAGGGTCTCCACTCCCTAGTCGCCTTTTGCCAACATAGGGTCTCCACTCCCTAGTTGAGATTATTTTAGATATAGGGTCTCCACTTGCCTACATAGGGTCTCCACTCCCTAGTTGAGATTATTTTAGATATAGGGTCTCCACTCCCTAGTCGCCTTTTGCCAACATAGGGTCTCCACTCCCTAGTTGAGATTATTTTAGACATAGGGTCTCCACTCCCTAGTCGCCTTTTGCCAATATAGGGTCTCCACTCCCTAGTTGAGATTATTTTAGACATAGGGTCTCCACTCCCTAGCCGCCTTTTTCCAACATAGGGTCTCTACTCCCTAGTTGAGATTATTTTAGACATATGGTCTCCACACCCTAGTCGCCTTTTGCCAACATAGGGTATTCATTCCCTAGTTGAGATTATTTTAGACATAGGGTCTCCACTCCCTCGTCGCTTTTTCCAACATAGGGTCTCCACTCCTTATTTGAGTTTTATTTTAGACCTAGGGTCTCCTCTCCCTAGTCGCCTTTCCAACATAGGATCTCCACTCCCTAGTTGAGATTTTATTTTAGACATAGGGTCTCCACTCCCTAGTCGTTTTTGCCAACATAGGGTCTCCACTCCCTAGTTGAGTTTTATTTTAGACCTAGGGTCTCCACTCCCTAGTCGCCTTTCCAACATAGGGTCTCCACTCCCTAGTTGAGTTTATTTGTAGACATAGGGTCTCCACTCCCTAGTCGCCTTTCCAACATAAGGTCTCCACTCCCTAGTTGATTTCATTTTAGATATAGGGTCTCCACTCCCTAATCTCTTCTTCCACAAGGATACACAATCCTGAATTTATTGCTTTCAACAAAAAAATAGTTTAGAATTTTGTTACAATAACTCGCGAAATTTTCCTAGTGAAAACTGGGGAAGAAAATTTCGTTCGTTTGTTTGTTGTGGTGTCTGAGCAAGTTTACCTCGAGGCACAGGGTTCGAGACGACCAAAAGAATGAGTCTCAATCCAAGATAAAGAAAAGAAGAAAAAGAACAAAAAGAAGTGAACTCAAAGTGCAGAAGTGGAGAAAGATGCGGATTGCTCAAGATATGATTAAAGTCACAAGCTTCGCTTGTCCCGCCTTGATCCAAAAGCTAAAGAATGAACCAGCGGTTACAGCTGACGAGCATCAAGATTCAGATCGGAGTCTGCATGAAGAACCAACCAAGACTCAAGATCAAGCTTCAGAAGACTCATAGATAGGAATCTTGTAACTCGTAGTTGATAGGCTTAGTTAGTCTTTTTAATTTTTATTTTGATGTAATAACGGGACCGCGGACCGGAACCTCGACGGAACGGCACCTCAATCGGCTCTCCACCTCGGTATACTCCATCACCTCATTCACCTCTGAATTACACGAGGCCTGATTCCTTTATAGGCAAGGATATGTGGGCAGCTCAGATACCAGGGCTCGGTCACATTCTTCTTTCTCTTAGTTTTTGGTCTCCTTAAATAAGGGTCGGGTCAAAAACCTATCTAGTCATTCTTTGTCTGAAAACTCTTCCCTTTTCCAGTCAAAGAGGGGCAGCTGTAGACATGTGATTTTTGACCCTCCCCAAGATTTTTTATATTTTAGCATGTAAATATTTAATTTAGGCCTAATATCGCTATTTCAACTAATTTTGACTTTTTACTTTATTACAAGAAAACGAAAATTACAAAAAAATAATTTCATTAATGTTTTGTAGTCATTTTAATCTTGATAAAATACCAAAAAAATAGTATATGTTAACGGTCAGTCTTATTTTCATAGTTATTTTACTTGAGTAGGATTAATTAATGAATGAGATCGTATTTTAGTCTCGTTCGCGAGGAAAGAATAAAACTTGTGCTCGAGCAACCCATTTTTAGGCCTAATTTTTGGACCTAGCCCATAATTTCTAGGCCCATACCCCTAACCTAATTCCTACCCCTATATAATAGTACCTAATGCCTAAATATAGACTTACGCCTAAAAAATCAGATCCCTAAGCTACACAAAAATTCCGCCGTTCTTCTTGAAAAAATAAAAATCAACGAAAAATACAACAAAGAAGAAGGGACCTAACGCCTACAAAAAGCAGCCTAAGCCTAGATCTTAGGGAAAAGGCTGAAGGCCGTTCTTCATGAGAATTAAAAGGGCCGTTTTTTTTTAATCAAAGACTCCCCCCCCCCCCTCCCCCACCCATCATCTTCAGAGAAGAAAGCCAAAATTCCATGGCTTCTTCCTAATCAAAAATGAACAAGGAGCTAGATACTTGAAGCACCAGCAAATCCGTCGCTGTAACACCGAAAAATACATACCCCTCCACGATTCTGTTTCTTGTTCAACCAAATCGAATGACCTTCACCCTATCTCCCTCACCTCACTGTATCTCTCATCCCTCTCGTTGCCACTCCCTTTTCTTCCATTGAATCGACAGGGTTCGATTGAGTTCGTTCCGATGCCGATTCGAGTTTTCGTCTGAGGTTCGTGGTTTGGCTCGCGGTTCTGCTCGATTGCGTTGTTCTCAGTTTAAATTTGGGAGCAAAACATCGTATATGCTCATTCCTCTACTGTTACGAAGAAGAATTGCAGTCCAGGTTCATTGTTGATTCTCTATTATTCTATTTTTGATATGATTTTAGCATGAAAAGGATATGTGAAAACCTTAAGCACGATGATTTGTTGCTCGTCTTCATTCAAGTTGAAATGTGAAAACAATGCATACTTCATTATTATGTGTATTAATCTGCATTAGTTAGCTTTTCTTTGTTGGTTTGATTATGACGATGCGGATTTCTATGATTAAAGTGGATTGAACTTTAATAAGTTTTGTTCCTATCTCTCTGTTGAAATTTCCAGAAGCCATACATTTGCTAGGATGAAATTTGTTTGAATTAATGAAATTTGCAATCTGATTTAAGTATTTTGTTTTTTATTTATATCTTTTAAGTGATGGAGTAGAAAAGAATGAAGCAGTTGACCTTTTGAATCGTGGAGTTGATTTTGCATAAAATTGAATATGGCCATTTCAGTTTGGAAGTTGGTTTCCTTGCATTTCGACGTCACTATTAAATTTTCCAGTCTGCCTTTGCCTTTGTTTTGGCATTGTGATGTGATGAATGTGTCCAATTTGATTATTATTGGTTTGATATATCAAGGTAGCAAGGTAGATATTGTCACACCTCCTTTTTACACAACTACCCCGAAAGATAATGTATAAGGGAGTTTTTCCATTTAAAGTGATATTATTCCAAATGGGATTATTTATTTATTTTTTAGAGTCGCCACTTGGGATAGGATTGGCTTTTGGTGTTCCAAGTCACCGGTTTAACTTAAATCCCAAATCGAGGAAAAATTCGACTTCCCAATGGGAGTCTGCGAACCAGAAATTCTGAATAAGGAATTCTGTTGACCCGAGGGAAGGTGTTAGGCACCCCCGGATCCCGTGGTTCTAGCACGGTCGCTTAAATTATTATAATTGGCTAAAATCTGATTTTTATACATGTTTTAACTTATGTGCTTTTTAACTTTAAAACGCTTTTATTATTGCTTTTTAAGAGAATTGCAACGTCGTGAAAACGCGTCTCGAACCACGTCACATAAATGCACCCGCGGTTTTTGACACATTTCGACTTCGTTGGGATTTGGAGTTGGGTCACATCAATGTGCACCCGTATTTAGGAAGGTAGAATTATTAAAAGCGCGCCTAAAGCGACTAACGTCTTTTCAACTTTGTGGGAGGCCGTGGAATTCGCTAAACGGCATGCCCAAATTCTAAGTATTTTTAATTAAGCAATTAATGAGGGTCCCGCAATTTGTGCATTTTTTGTTTGGCGAGGCTCATCTCACTTTTATTTTAAAGGTACGTCCTAAAGTAACTACGATTTTTCTATGTTTTATTTGTCTCTAAAGGGGCCTAATTGATTAGTGTTGTTAATTACTATTATTAAAGGCATTCAAGAAATTTGGGCCTCAAGTTCAAGTCCACACTTAAACAAGATGGAAGCCTCTTAATTTAAATGTGCTACTTAACTTGGAAGGACAAAATTACATTACAAAGTTGATCCCATAACCTTAATATGAATTCAAGCTTTTAGCGTTTTTGGGCTTCAAAATTAGCCCAGGAAGAAGGAAGACACAGTCAGCTCCATGAGAAGCTGCCTCATATTGGGCCTTGTACAAACAACTTTTAGGCCCAAATCCTATTTAAACAAAAGGCTGCCATGTTTTGGCTCATGAATATGCCCAAATCCGGTACTGATCGTATTTGGTTCTCAAAATACTAATTTGAAATCACAACTGGGACTTAACAAATTGTGAACAGATGAACGACTTCAATTATTCAAATCAAAGCCTACCGACCTTAAATCTGAATCTCACACACACATTCAACTCGTTTGTATATTGATGACCTAACATACTCATTCTGAATTTTAACAGCCTTTTAATTCCAAATTAATGCACCTTAACACAAACTTAGTCCTGGACTGGGAAACCGAAGTAACTACTGAAATTCTCAACTTTCACATATTCATTTCTGAGCTATTAACTCATGAACTTTCAAACTACATGTAACACAATATAGATCTGAAATATACTGCTGTTTTGAATTATAAATGAACTGATTTTGGGTCTCACTTTTTCGACAAGCACATGGTGAACAAATTAAAACAACCTGCTATTCTAACATACATGGGATACCGATTCTGCATCAATAGACATATTCATGCTATTTCTGGATTCAATTTCTAACCAATAACGTATTCTAAGCTTAAGTGCAGACTAACATGATATTCAAGGCTAACACTATCTAGGCTAAACTGATATCATTAGCAAGTCATTCGTATAGTTCTAAGAAAAGTCCAACAGTCTAGTTATTTACAAATCATTGTATTGTTCACATAAACACAACTATACTATGCAACTAAACTAAAATAGAACAAGAGAATTTCAGAGGGTAAATCAAGCAGCATTTCATCATTTATCTTCCAATTTAGTCGTACATTGACTCTTCGCAGATCACATGAGACCGGAGGAATACCTGGAAGTTAAAATGGAAATGAGAAGACGTGAAGGTCAGGTAGGCAGCAACACAGCAACTGGTTCGACTTACAGCAGCAAACCCAGCAAATTCAGGAAAAAGCAGGAATACGAGCAAAGACAGTAGGCTTCTAACTCAACAATTTCAAACACAAAACCCAAGCAAAACAGAACAGGAGGTAGCAAAACCCAGAATCACTTCAATCAACCAAACAAAATCAGCTAAACTTGAAGATTAGGCTTGATGAACTAGTGTAATTGAATAGAAGACAGATCTGGAAATTTTTTTGGAATTTTCAGTGATTTTCAGTAGTTTGGAACTTGAGTTTTTGAATTTCGATCCTATGGCTTTCTACCTTTTGAACTTTTGAGTTTTAAATTTTAGATCTCCAAACTTTCTGTGAATTTTTTCAGATTTTTTTCTCTCTCCTTTTTTTTAAGAAGGCAATGGGCATGCCTTTTTACAGGCACACATGAGGCCTTATCAGATTTTGTGTTTGCCCTCTAGTCCCTAGGTTATTTTCAAAATAGTCCTTTACTTAATGACTTGTTGCTCAAGTCACTACCCTAAACTTCTGAAATTGTGACTAAAGTCCTATTTTAGAAGACTCTAGAGCATTCTAGTTTCAGCCACTTGTAAAATTTTCATTTGAACTCCCTATCCTACCCTCACTATTTCCCTTGAATTACCCATTTAAGCTAACTGAATATTGCAATGAAATGAATTAAAATCAACAAAACATATATCCAATGAGATTTGAAATCAGAAATCAAGACTAAACTAAAAGAAAACTCAACAAGCATGAACTTATACCACCACTTATACTTAATCATGATCAGAAAAGAAAGCAGGAAGAATATCTACTGGTAATCAATCAAAAGGAAGTTAAACTAAATTTTATTCCTAACTAAACCAACTGAGATGAATCAGAAAACCATATCGACACCTAATAAATCTTATTCTGATAAAATTATACTAACAATTAACTAACAAAAATCAAAACAGACCAATAATTAGGCACAAAATTAAAACAAAAATTGACAGGAATTAAATGCATATTAGACTAGAGATTTAACAAGTATGAGAACAGAAACGAATTAAGCAAAAAGAAAGAAAAACCAAACTCAACTGACGGCTCAAAATTCTGCTGCCCTCCGATCTGAAATTTGAATCATTCCGGTGATATTTGACCGCCATTGACACTGAATTCCTCATGAGGAAGACGATAGGATCACATGGTATTAATTAGGAGAGGTTTGGGGCAATTAGGGTTTTGGCCGGAAAACTTCAAATCGATATTCGAGAAGTTCCGGCCATATTCGAGGGTCAGGGCCTTGGGATTTTGATAGAGGAGGTCGTGGTGGTCCTATGGTGTAAATTTGGTGGGGTTTGGGAAAGGTGATGTCCTGGCCGGAAAACTTCTATTGAATATTCGACGGATTCCAGTAGGATTCAAAGGAAATTGACCTTGGACTTGGAATGAGGGGAAGGAGAGGAATACAGGGTGGCGATTTCCGGCGGCGGCGTTACAGGGCTGGTCTTTGGGGTTGATTTGGGACGATGATACGGGGGGGGGGGGGGGTGGTAAGGATCTAACACTTAAATACCCTAATCCTCGTTAGTTCCGGACCGTTGGATTGATGAGATCCAACGGTCACAATTAAAGGGCTAAGAGACGACGCCGTTTGGTGGTATGGGGATGGACTGGGTATTGGCTGGTCCTGGGTTGGGTTTGGTTCGCCTGGGCTTTGGATTTCCTGATGGGTTGGCCCAAAATGGGCATTTTATTAACATACTCAAACTCTTTTGATTCTCTTTTCATTTTTCTCATTTTTTCCAAATTTTTGTCAAATACAAAAATAAATGACACAAATAACAGACCTGATTTAATTCTAAAATTAAACTAATTGATTTTCAAAATTACCTAAATCCTAATTTAAAAGAAAACTAAGGAAAAATAAAAATTAGTAGAAATATAAAAGGGCTATTTTTATTATTTCCCTCCATTTTTGTAACGTTAATTAGCTAATAAAAATGTTAAAATGAAGTCCTAAATGTAAGTATGCTATTTTATATTTTTTACGACTTATATCAGTTAACAATGCCCCAACAAAAAATGCAAACAAGACACAAAATTATGCAATTCATTCCTAAAAATTCAAATAATAAAGAAAAATCCTAATTCTAAGGAATTTTGTAGGAGTAATTTAAGCGTGGCAAAAATTACGTGATTAAAATGAATATTCGTAGAAAGGCCTTTAGGCGCGATTAATAAATCATCGTGATCATGGGTACGGTTCCCGTGGCATGGTCACGACACGTAAATTCCAATTCGGGTGTGCATTTCATGTGACCCGATTATAACAAATCTGAATAATAAAATCCTTTGAAATAATTTGAGGCGTGCCATGCCAAATAAAACCCCTAAGCCCATGGCCCTCACAAAACTAGCTAGCTTTTATAGAAAATTTGAGGTATGCCATTTTCATTAAATAACCCATGGCCCTCATGCGATTAGATCAAGAAATCCCTTTAAGAGTACTTTGAGGCGTTCCATGCCGAATAAAATCTCAAAACCCACGGCCTTCATTTAATTAATTTTAACTCTTTAAAAATCGAGGTGTGGCATCAATCGAATTTTCCATGGCCCTCGCAAACCTTGTTTTTAATTTGAAATTTCGTAGTCGCTTTAGGCGCTATTTAAATTGATTTTCTTTTATTTATTAAATTTGGGTGTTCATTTCATGTGACCCAATTTCAATTCTTAACAACGTTAAGTAAAACGTGTCGCGAACCACGGGTGCATTTCATGTGGCGTGTTTTAAATAACGTTGAATCTTCCTAAAAAGCGGTTAATAAGTTAAAATGCACATAGGTTTAAAATGTGTAATTAAAATCAGATAATAGGCCAATTATAATAGTTTAAGCGACCATTCTAGAACCACGGAACTCGCGAATGCCTAACACCTTCTCCCGGGTTAACAGAATTTCTTACTTAGAATTTCTGGTTCGCAGACTTCAAAAGGAAAGTCGAATTTCCTTGATTTGGGATTTAAAAATAAATCGGTGACTTGGGACACCAAATAAACTATCCCAAGTGGCGACTCTGATAAATAAATAATCTCATTTCGAATAATGTCACTTAAAGTGGAAAAACTCTCTTGTATACCCTCGGGTGGGTAAAAAGGAGGTGTGACAGGTACCACCAGATCAAAGCAAAACGAGTCAAGCAAAGCCAGCGGGGATACGAACTAACCTCCCCCCTTACAAAATTCACGATTTTTCTTTGGATGCAGGCACTAAGATTGCGAAATCCTTAAACATACTGTACGCCCAGGCGACAAACATTGTTCTCAGAACCGTTGCACTTGCCAACATTTGCTATCAACACACACCAGTAATGCTCCGTAGTCACAATGCTCCCAGTAATCACAATGCCGTAATTTGCTATCAGCTAAGAAAACTCTACTGTCATTTGTTATTTTGTTTCTTGCATCGAGACTAAACGCTATCTCCACCCGCATTTGCATTGCATAAGGCTACTATTCTGCCTTCCAACTTGCATAAGGCTACTATTCTTCCTTCCAACTTGCATAAGGCTACCATTCTGCCTTCCGAGACTAAGCACTGTCTCCATCTGCATTCTTGCATAAGGCTGCCATTCTGCCTTCCGAGACTAAATGCTGTCTCCATCTGCATTTGCACTGCATAAGGCTACTATTCTGCCTTCCAACTTGCATAAGGCTACCATTCTGCCTTCCGAGACTAAGCACTGTCTCCATCTGCATTCTTGCATAAGGCTACCATTCTGCCTTCTGAGGTTAAGCTCTACCTTCATCTACATTCGCATCATTGCATAAGGCTACTTTCTTGCCTTTCGAGGCTAAGCTCTGCCTCCAATTTTCTTCGAAACTAAGCGCTATCTCAAGCACTATTTATCTCGCTTTTCTTACGGGCTAAGCTCTGCCCTTCAATTCGCAAGACTGAGCTCTGTCTTGTCCGCATCATACTACTGCATCCTTCATGGGCTAAAATATCGCCAACTCGTCCAAAGGCGTCATCGTTCGGAGGCACCATCTTCATGGCCCGAGAACACCATGTCATGGCCCGAGGATCTCTTTCAATCTTTTGCATATCATTATTCAAAGGCGTCATGGTTCGGAGGCACTATCCTCATAGCCCGAGAACATCATTTCATGGCCTGCGAATCCTGCACCAAACAACCCATGGCCCAGGACATCATGGTCTGAGGACGCCATTGCTAACCGTCCAAAGACAACATTCATGGTCCGACGGTAATTTGCATCATGTTTAAATTACGCAATATACGCTTGCATTGCTTCTATTTGGAGGTAACCCGGCGAGCAACGGCTATCCCAGCAGGAGCGATCCCGCTCCAGTTTTCCCAGCCATATCAAACCTCACCATTCCCGTAAACCGTTCACTCACCCGGCCCTAGATGTTGCGTCCGCTCTTGAGATGATTTCACAGGTATACTTCGCCGATGAATTCGAAACTACATATGGCCTGATTCCTGTAAAACCAGGGAATATAGACAGCTCAGAAGCCAGGGTGTGGCCTAAACTCTTCAAACCGTTTCGCTCGGTCAAAATTGGCCATCATATCTTTACCCGACAACTCTTTCATCCTTCCTGGGTAAAGAGGGGCAGCTGTTGATACCCAATTTTTCCCAAATATATTTGTAAATTGCATATATACCTTCAAAATCATACAGCAATAGCAATTGGTATTTTTCCATAATTTTCCTATATTTTATTAATTTACCCAGCATTTTATTTCCAATAAATAATTACATAATTGCATCATAAGCGATTTCAAAAGCATTTCTTGATTTAACTTATTATTTATGGTCCTATTTAAACCAAATTATTTCATAATCAGCCAAATTGGCATTGTTTGGCTACAATTGCAATAACTTTGCAATTATAGCCCAAGCATATGGATTTATACTATTTTTTGACCAGAAATTAATCATTTGTATTTTAAAATATTAAATAATCATTTTTAATTATTTTCTGTGCATGAAATTCATTTTATATAATTATTAGCTATTTTGTAAATTATTTTAATTAATTTGAATCGGGTATTTAACAAATAACCTAATTTCATTTCAATTCTAGCCTAAATTAAACCAGACCCAAACCTGATTAAATCATCCCAATACCCCTAAATCTACTATCCTACCCGACCCAATCCCTGTTTAAACCGTTGATCAATTTTGATCAACGAACTAGATCCGTCCTTACCTTAATTAACCTAATAGACTACCCCCCCCCAAACCCTCATTTCCCTCTCATTCTCTCCGCCGTTACATCTCTCATTCTCTCAAGCTCTCTCTACTAAAACCTAAGCTTCTACTCGTCGTTCGTTGGCTCACCGGTATCAATGGTGGTTCCACCACCACCCCTAGCCTCCACGGCTCTCCCCCATGCCGGATTATTGCTACCCTAAGGCTCTGAAAGGACCAATGGCCGTTCGACTCACACCTAGGGTCTGTGCTCACCGTTCTCGGGCCACCCTTGGCCCGTCTGAGTAAGATTTTTCTATTTTCCGGTTAGATCCATGGCCTCTAAGCCGGAATCTCTCCATCTCTGGGGTATCTCTCTCTGAAACCCTAACTCATCTCTTGACTCTTCAGATCTGCCATAGATCTGGGTGTATTTTGAGTTATTTTTGCTGTTTTCTTAAGAATCTCTCCGATTTTTCAATAGCGCCTTTTCATCTTCAAACTAGGGTTTCTTAAACCCTTTTCAAAATGACTTTTCCTCTGATTTTCAGCATTATTCTATGATTTTACTATGTTTACACGGTTTATTTAAGTTTTTCCTTTTATATGATTCATTATGTTGAAAACCCTAAATTTCTTAGTTCTAATCCTAGGTTTCTGAGTTTGTTTGTGATAAATATGTTCAACTAATCTGTATATTTCTCATGAACATTCTGTGATTCTATGATTTTTAACCTATGTTTGCTTGTCAGGTTTTTTGACTTCGACTATTCCTGCCTATTATGTGTTTACTCCCAGAAAAATTTGTAGTTATTTCCTCTCATCAGTACCATCTCTTACTTTGAATCCCGGATTTATGTTATTCTTTACCCTATTCTTGTATGTATTATGTTTGCTTCTTTCAGTTGTGATACTTTCCTTTGGTCAGTGTTACCTTCTAAGGGAATCCCTGATTCCTTGTGATTAGTACACTCTGTTCCCTACTGATTTCAACCTCTAACTATTTTGTTGGCTTATTTTGTGGTTGATTATGCTGTCAAATTGATTTTTAAACATTTTCCTTAATTAGAATTTGTCGAACCTAGCCTCTATTACATGCTTTAAATATGCTTATTTCCTTATGTGTCATGATCAGTATTACATGATTTCATTCCTTATTTTATCACTGCTTGTTACCGTTTGAATTTTATACTCCTTAATTAAAGGAAGTACATATACTGATTTGATACTAATTGATACCTAGTTCCATAATTTTTGCTGAACTTTGATTTTTGCCTTAGATTCTAACTGTTTTCAAACTATAAGTACCCTGCTTTTCATTAACACAACACACGAACACATTGGTTCAAAAAAAGAAAACTCTCTCTCACACAAAAAACACTCTTTCTGCTCTCTTTTCTCCGGTTACTTGCTATTGTTCTAAGTCAGCTTGCTGCAACCCAAGGCTGATTACTCTACTCTCTTGCTCCTCACTTTATGTTTACTATCTTCTTTACTAGTATGTTCTGATTTCAATTCAAGTTTCAAAAATAATATGTTTCTTTTACTGCTTCAGTTCATCCTGTTTCTAGTATGTTTTCACTTATGATTTTGTTGTTCAACTTGCAACTAATATGTTTACTTTATCACTTTGTCAGCATGCTTCTGAATGTGTCCCCTTCCTTAGACTTATCATGTTTATGAAATGTTATCCCCCTCCTAGTATACCCCAATGTGGCCTTTCCTTACTTACGTTTCTCTGATTTCTGGCATGAACCTCTTGCAAAGTAGTTGGCTATCCTTAAGTTACATGATTCTGTGTTAATTCTAAAGTTCCCTAACCCCTTAGCATATTACTGATTCTATACTTAAGTGCTCCTGCAACTATGTGTTTACCTATGTGACCTATGTGCCCCCAAATCCCACTACCCCTGTTTGTGGTTGTTGAACCTGCCTTGGCCCTATGTTTCTTGGTTATGTATGAACTTGTTTTGGGTGCTGTGTTTGGACTGTTGCTTGTTACTCTACTCTCTTTTCAAAAAAATATCCTATTGAATAACTCCCCCTGTTGTTTTACAAAACTATTTCAAACAAGTCTCTTTTCAAATTGTTTTCCTGCTTAAATCTTTTCAAAACTATGTCGAGCACTCTCACTCTACTCTTAGACCACTAAGTTCTGCCCCTTTTGTGTGAGCCTTGCCTTGGGACCCTTGAGCTCCCTCTGAACTTTGACACACAAAAGCTGGCATTTCTACACTGCACTTACTCTGTCTTGGCTATAAAATCTAGGTGTGAGCACTGCCCGGGATCCCTTGAGGTCCTTAGGGAACTCTGACACACCCGGATATGAGAAAGGCTATGAAACAATCTTGGCATTTGAGGTTCTGGAAATCTGGGACCGTTTTCAGGCTCTTTATAGTGTAACTTCTTATTTTCTTTTTCTACTTATGTAATTAATTTCAATATTGGTCTGTAATAATTTATTGTAAACGAATATTGGGGTTAGCTAGTGAAAAGAGGAGGGTAGTTATATATGTTATCAACATCAATGGGTAGAAACCATGCCTTAGGTTTACATTTCCTATATGCGCATTAGAATCCATGTCTAAGACCAACACATTCAAAGCATGTCATGCATTAGATATCATGTTCTTAGGTTTACTGTTTCAGCATCTCATTTGACATTATTTTATCACTTAGAAATCCTGCTTTAGGCTAAATAACAGCATTAACATAAAGTTATTGCTCCTGCACATCCTGAAATCATGCTGTAACTTTCTGGCATTTAGAAATCATGCTTTAGGAATTCTGCATATCCTGAAATCATTCTGCATTTTATATGTGCATGTTAGATACCCTGTTTTAGGATCTCGTTCACACTCGCTCAGTCACACCTAGTTAAACTACTAATGCATGAAAAGGACATAAAACAGTCTCACGTTTGATTATCCTGTTTAAGTGAAACTGGTCATAATCCCTGTATATCTTTGCAACATTTAGAATAGCATGTTTTAGGTAAAAATAACTTCTAAATAATAATTCTGGTAATTGTTGTGTGTTATCCTACGCCTAGGAAAGCCTTAGGTAATCAACCTCTATAAAACTGGAAACTATTCTTTGTGTTTACTGCTTAATGGTTAACAAGCTTAAAATCAGTAGGCAAGCCTGATTAGGACTTCCTCTCTGAGTTATGTAATAAATCTGACTCTGCTACCATGCTTAGGATCTGAATTTAGACCTTAATTGTGTATGAGTCATGCTGTTTGTGTGTACTATGTGTGGAGGTATATCTGAGCCTTTTATTTGTCTTCCATGCTCCCCTTTAATTGAAGTCCTATCTGTTCATCATATGTCGCCTTAGTATTTTACCTTTAAACTTGAGGGTCTGCCTAGAATCCCCCTTTTCATAGGATAGGAGTCCTAAATTCCTCCGGGACTGATAGCAAGGGACGGGTAACAACATGCAATAGGGGTCGAGACCAACCCTCGCTTTAATTACCTTCATGGGGCGGGAAAGGGTAGATATGGATATGATGACCGGTGCGTTAATACCACGTGTAGCCCCTATTTGAGGAGTGCCCTACCGGGTATTGCATTGATGTGATCCATATTATAAACAAACCTAGGATACCCCTTTATATTCACAAATGTGCTTAGATTGTAATTCTTTTCAAAATCTAGCTTTTCATTAACTGTTTTTCCAACATCCGTGTACTTAAACTTAAATCCCCTATTATTTGAGCCATACTTGTTTATTTGTTAAATTGTACAAATCCACAAAAGCTCTTTGGCCGGGAACCACACTGGTGGATCCTGAGGGGTGCCTAACACCTTCCCCTTAGCATAATTTCAAGCCCTTACCCTGTCTCTGGTTACCAAACGTAGTTATCAATGAACCCTCTAGGTGCCCTAACGCACCTTAAATCGTTGGGTGGCGACACTTCAAAATGCAAACCCCTTTTCCAAAAGGAATGAGTTGTCTCAACCAAAATGTCATAAACCCGATTTCGCGAGAATAAAGGGGCGCGACACCACCATTATAAACTACCACCCCCCACCATCACCTTCCTCAATCACAACCACAACTATCACCACCACCAACATTATTAACTATCAACATCCATCACCACCACCACCCTCAACCATAATCGTCATCGCTATCAATTACCACTAGCTACTACGAGAACCACCACCATCAACCTAAATCACCATCAATACAAGCACCTCTGTTAGTCATCACCACCACTAACTACCATATTTTAAAAAAATATGAATAAATATATGCTTTATACATTCTAATGTCGAGAAAACAGACAGTCTTAATTATTCAATATTTAGATCTTAATGCAATATCTTAATATTCAGACGTATATTTAAATTAAAACATCTTAATCTTAATAAAAACGAACGAGGTTTAATCTCTTTGAATCTGATAGTTAACAGCACATGCAATACTTATATCTCATTTTATGATCAGAGATACAGAAATTATAATGACGAAGTAAATGTTACAACGAAAATATGGCTATACGAAATCTCATCGATGCATAAAAGTGTCAATCTCAAATAAGACTTACTAAAGGTAGGAAATGCATGTTCACTGTCTTCACGTCTTTAATACTGTTTGACCAAAAATCGATAATCTTTGGTTAAACTAATAAATCAGTTATTAAGGAGGGTTAATCCTAGTTAAAGATAATAACTTTACACCTTGAGTTGATAGCACGAAAGATATGAGCAGTGAAGGAATGGAGTTAATGTGCTAATAGTAAATGTATCGAATGTAATAATGTGCATGAAGTATCAAGTATTAAATAACAACAAATGGCAATAAATATAAATAAGGAGGAAGATTCACCAAATATTATGAAGTGAATGATTCCTCCCTCTGGCAATGATGAATGACAAGAATATAAGAGAATATTGAGCATTTCGTCGGATCTAGTGGAAATGACAATAGATAATCCAAAAAGGTCGAATCCCTCCAGAAAGTCGCTCTTTGTATTTATCTAGAGAGCATACTTTTTAAAAGTGTTCTTATCATATGGAATATTACATGCCCTTTGCCTTATCTCCCATTCTATTTATATGGAATATTTCCAAAGAAACTTAAAAATACAAACAGAGAGAATATATAAGAGAATATTCCCTTTGAAGATCCCAATACAAAACTAGATGTTACTACTATCTGCTCTACTAGACCTCGATCATGGTTGACTGATTGGCGACTCGTTCCGTTAATCACTGGTCGACTTCGGTCAAATTGCCCATGATAAGTTATTGATTACTCACGATAATCACCTCTTCGTGCTGAATTTCCTCGATCAGATTTTGACCCATACATTTACTCCCTCCACTTATAGAGGTTATCATTTGGTCGACCTCGGTGAGTGAACTTCATTAGTCACAGTCGAGAAATTCAAGTGGGCAGGTCGAGTAGTAAAGATCGCGGTCTAGATGGTAACACGGCACTTTGCAGGCCACAGCTTATCATGACGTTGGTTCAGACTGACGTCACAACATCATGCATCATTATTATGCATCTTCTCGATGCGGTGCATCGTCTCCCATGCCCCTATCGTTTCGATCTTTGTGTATCGACGGATGATTTCTCGATTGGGGTGTTTGTGTTCTCTATAAATAGGGATTGGGACCCCTTGTATGATCCTTTATGTTTTCTAGCATTTGAATCTGCATAATTTCCTCCCTTCTTCTTCTTCCTGTATTCTCTCTCCCGTTGCTTCCATTTTCGCACCTTTGTTCTCCTTTCTGATTTGAGCAATTTCTGCTACCTCTACCTCTTTCTGTTCGTATCTTCTGCATTTACAACTAACAAAAATGGTTAATACACATCTTGTCTCTGATGGGGTTCCTGAACCAACTCCGCTAGTAGTGAGAACGCTCCCTCACGATGATGAGGCTGTTGTCGCTGCCAAGGATGAGAGCTTTCCCACCGTGGAGGAAATCATTCCTCGTAATTCAGGCTCCAGGTCGGACTTCTTGAAGTCACTTGCGGATGATTCGGAGCCTGTGAAGTCTGAGAGGGATGCAGCCCATCTTGCCGAGCTTAGGGCCAAGTACAACATCCCTGCTCACATCGATCTGGTCCTAGCTGGGAACGACGTGATACATATTCATCGTCCTGGGTATTGGGCATTTTACGCGTACCCTTTCCAATTGGGCTATTCTCTTCCTCTTCCCCCATTGGCGGAGGAATTCTGCCCCTACTACAGCATCTGTCCGGCCCAGCTCTCCCTCTATATTTATAAACTCTTCCTTATGTTGATAAAGTACGCGGAGCTAGCCAACTGCGGGATTTCCATCCGCCATCTACTACACCTTTTCATGCCAAGCTTTTACCAAGGTACAATGATACACCTCCGCCACCGTGGGACCAAGGGATTGGTGGTAAAGATGGACAATAAGGCAAATCGTCAGTTTCTGTTTAACTTCTTCTAGATTAAGATCGAGCACATGGTGGCGAACCCTAGTGGATTCCCTGAACCGTGGAAGTTGCCCGTAAGTGTTTTTGCTAATTGATTGCTTGTTGTCTCTCTCCGATGACTTAATCGTTCTTCTTCCTCTTTGGTGCAGCCGAGAAGGAGTCTCCTATGCTGGTCGCTGACATTCGCGACTAGGTGAGTCAAATTTTACCCCACATAGTGGGGATCCGTGAATGGTCGTCGTTTAAGAAGAATTTTGGACGTAAACCTTCTTCGACTGGTAAGTCATCCATTTCGATCTTTTGTTGCTTCGACTTTCATGGCATCTTATTTTTCACTCCCTTACTTTATGCGGTAGGGTCAGATTTAACTTCTATTTTTGCTATCAGGTCGAAGGGCTGCGAGAAGAGTGAATGCTCCTCCCCCACTTTTCATCAGGCGGTTACATCAGCCGGGTCTCTACTCGTTGTGACTGCAAGCAAATTCGTACCGATTGCTGCTTCTTCTCAGACCTCAGCAGGCCCTTCGGTGGAGACTCTGACTTCTCCTATATTACATTTAGTGGGCGAGTCATCGCCGAGCGAGGAGGAAACAGTTCCGTTAAAAAGGCGGAGAGTAGAATTAGCAGCGAGATAGTAGGAAATGAAGGGTCAACAAAGGGTGATCCCGGGCTGGCCACGGTTGGATCTGAGGGCAAGGTGGGTTTGAACACAGAGACTTTGCCACCTGCAGAGGTTATAGAAATTGCTCCTTCGCCCGAAGTCATTGCCAAAGAAGGAGGGCAATCAGAAGTGGCGGAGGCCGTTCTTAGGGGTGATCCGTCACCATCCGGGTAGGTTGACGTTCCTTCATTGGTCGAGGAGAGAGGGAAGGGTGTGGCCGTGGACGGCTATGAAACCGGTTCCGACATCAACCTCGAAAAGGTACGGATGTTCGATGAGGGGTTTACTCGGGTAAAAGTGAGGACGAAGGGATGTACTCGCACCATAGTCATTCCCTTGGACTGCGACTTGTTGGTGAATACAAAGAGCGTAGTTCCTTCTTTGGTTCCTCTCTGCTCTAGCACCGAGAATAGGACTTTACGGACATCTAATGATGTCGATCTATCGTTAGGCATATCCGAAATGGCTTTGAGGGCAAGTTTGTCTCTTTTTTTTGTTTTTGTTGTTCTTGTACCTTACATCCTTTCTCATTTTTGTTTCTACTAACTCTTTTTGGCTCTTCCTTTTTCACAAGACTCTCATTTTGGAGATCGAGAGTGCCTGCCAAGAGGAGAAGCGGAAGGTTGTTTTTAAGAAAATGGTTTGAAGTTTCGTGAGTACCGTGCCAAGTACCATGAGATACGCGCCCGATTCGGCTCGGACGGTAATTTCCAGTCTCTTAGAGATGATGAGGTAGAAGGACGATGAACTCGTGAGGGTCATCGGCAAATGTAACGTGCTCGAGGGAGCGCTTAGAGCTGAGGAGGACGAGTTCAAGATGAGCTAGGGGTCGCGGCTGAGTGTGCCAATCTTCAGGACCAAGTGGCATCCCTGTGGGCTGAGCTTGAGCAGAGTTTGTCTAGGGCAGATGACTTGAGTGAATAGTTGATCGAGAAGACGGCGGATTTGGAGAAGGCCGAGGGGGCCAGGATGGCGGCTTTGGCAAAGGTGGCGGCATGGAGGAGGTTGTCCGCATTCTCAAATCTGATCGGGCGAGTGAAGCGGAGGTGGCCGTGCTCAAGGAGGCCAGGCATGATGAGCGGGTTGGCGAGCTTGAGGTAGAGGTTTCGAACTTAAATGATCAGGTCGCCGCTCTTGAGGCCGAAAGGGCGCAGCTATTAGCTCGACCATCCTCCACTCGCACTTCCGCTTATCCTGACATTGCGCGTGATTCGTACGAGAAGTGGATCCATGCCGAGGCCCAGCTAGACATATTTAGGGACTTGATAACGGTAGGGAGAGTTACTGAGGCTGAGTTCGAGGGTTCTCATGCCAAGGCACGCACAGCTTGAGTCGCATGTGGTTATGATCCCGCCACGCCACGGGCGGGCAACGATGAGGACGAGCTTGGCAGAATAGAGCAAGGTGCTTGGTACGATGATGCGTACTCGACCGGCGAGGATAACGACGGGGATGATGGCGGTGATGATGGCGGGGATGATGCCGCTGAGTTATGCTTTTTGTAATCTTTTTTATGCTTTTGTAGGCGTCTGTTCGGCCCTTGTAAGACACATTTTTGATTTGGAATGCTACTTTTGCTATTTATTTCTGAGTCTTCTTTTTTTCCCTTGAATGTTTTCCTCGATTGATTGTCCTGATTTAAAAGAACTGTTGATAGGCGTTAACTCGAACATGGCCAAGTGTGTCTTTGATTAGTTCGACTAAAGTTAAATGTCGCCTTAATTAATTTGGACGAGGTTAACTGTGAATGAAATTCGAGCTAGGTTGAATGTGAGTTGATTCGAGCGAGGTCGAATGTTACTCTTAATTAATTCGAACGAGGTCGAATGTGAGTTATTTGAGCGAGGTCGAATGATACTCTTAATTAATTCGAACGAGGTCGAATGTGAGTTGATTCGAACAAGGTAAAATGTTACTCTTAATTAATTCTAACGAGGTCAAATGTGAGTTGATTCGAGCAAGGTCGAATGTTACTCTTAATTAATTTGAACGAGGTCGAATGTGAGTTGATTCTAGCAAGGTCGAATGTTACTCTTTATTAATTGGAGCAAGGTCGAATGTGAGTTGATTCGAGCGAGGTCAAATGTTACTCTTAATTAATTCGAACGAGATCGAATATAAGTTGATTCGAGCGAGGTCGAATGTTACTCTTAATTAATTCGAACGAGGTCGAATGTGAGTTGATTCGAGCAAGGTCGAATGTTACTCTAAATTAATTCAAACGAGGTCGAATGTGAGTTGATTCGAGCGAGGTCGAATGTTACTCTTAATTAATTCAAACGAGGTCGAATGTGAGTATCTTGATTGGTGCGGGGTTAAAACTTGGTGGAGATATAGGCGAACATCATGTGCCTGTATGCTTTGCTTACATATATACATTGGAGAAGTTTACATGTTTTTTGGGTTGGTGTTCCAGTCCCAGTTTACCTAGTCCCTTTATTGGTCGACCTGGAGAAGTGTTCGAGGGGTCGAGCAATGAACTTGCTGACTTGTATTCTCACCTGCTCGTGCTTTAACTTAGAAATGTCCTCCTCGTCACCTCGTTAAAAACCTCCCCGAGAAAACCCAATTTGGACAAAACTCGGGTGAGGGAAAAAGAGTGCGGCTCGGGGAACATCTTTTCTTAGAAGTTGAAGTACTTGAGGTAGGCGATGTTCCAGTTGTTTGGCAGTAGTTTTCCTTCCATCGTTTCTAGTTTGAACGACCCTTTGCTTGCTGCCATCGTAATTTTGTATGGGCCGTCCCAATTAGTCCCTAGTTTTCCGTCTCGTGGGTCCTTGCTTGCTTGTGTTTTGGCTTTGAGTACGTAGTCCCCGATTTTGAGCGGTCTGATCTTGGCTTTTTTGTTGTTGATCGCTCTGCCTGTTATTTCTGGGCGACCATCCTTATGTAAGACATGTCTCTCCGTTCTTTGGCCTCATCAAGGTCTTGCCTCCTGCTTTTGTCGTTTCTCGGTCCGCTTTCGTGTGAGTACCTTAGACTTGGTTCTCCGACCTCGATTGGTATTACTGTATCCTTCCCATAGACCAACGAGTACGATTTTTCTCCTTTGCTTGTTCTTGGCATTGTGCGGTATGCCCAGATAACTTCCGGCAGCAACTCCGGCCAGAGTCCCTTGGCATTCTCGGGCTTCTTCTTCATGATATTCAATATTGACGTTTTGGAGGACTCCGCTTGCTGATTGCCCGCGGGATGATATGGCGTGGAGAGTATTCTTTTGATATGCCATTTTTGGAAGAACTCGTCGATCTTTTTTCCAGTGAATTGAGGCTTGTTGTCACAACTGTTTTATTTGGGGTGGCCTAAACGACACACGACATTCTCTATATGAATGCGATCACTTCTTGCTCGCGTATTTGGGTGAATGCACCTGCTTCCACCCACTTGGAAAAATAATCAGTTAAAACTAAAAGAAATCGTACATTACCTCGTCCCGCTAGGAGGGGTCCGACGATGTCCATCCCCCATTTGATGAAAGGCCAAGGCGAGGTGATTGAGTGGAGGTGCTCGCCCGCTTGGTGTATCATGGAGGCGTATCTTTGGCATTGTACGCATTTTATAACGAAGTCGGCGGCCTCTTTTTTCATTGTGGGCCAGTAGTAACTTGCTCGTATGAGGCATCTGACTAGGGCTCGATTGCCGGTATGAGCTCCGCAGTGACCTTTGTGGACTTCCTCCAGAACGCGTCGCGTCTGGTTTGGGACTAACCATTTTGCTAGTGGGCCACCATACGTTCTTTTGTACAAGTCGTTGTCGACGCGATACGGTTGCGTCAGTCCCAAGTTAGGTTTATAGTTCGTACCTCGATTTGATCGATCGACGAGTGGAGGAGAGTAACCACGTTTCCTTCTCCGGTTAAGCTTTTAGTGGCCGCTGCAAGTTTGGCAAGGCCATCTGCTTCGATATTTTGTGCTTGAGGGATTTGGTCGAGCTGGCATTCGTCGAACTCGGGTAACAGCTTGCAGATCTCGGCCTGGTATTTTTGTAATCTTTGTTCCTTGATTTGGAAAGTCCGGGTGACTTGATTGACGACGAGCTGAGAGTCGCACCGTAGGATGACTTGCTTTGCTCCGTACTTGAGTGCTAACTTTAGACCTACAATCACGACCTCGTACTCGGCTTGGTTGTTAGTCATATCTGGGCATCTTATGGACTAGCGAATTACTTCGCCTGTTGGTACCTCGAGCAAGAGTCCCAGTCCCAATCCTGACGCGTTAGAGGCGCCATTGGTATACAAAACCCATAGGTCGTGTATTCTGGGGGAAGCACAGGCGGCTTCCTTTAAGACTTCATGCATTATTTTTGTGCCGAAGTAGGCGACGAAGTCGGAGAGCACTTGCGGTCCGCGGTTGATAGGTTATATGATGCTCACTCAATTCTATGGCCCACTTAGCCAATCTGCCCGACAACTCGGGTTTATGCAGAATACTCCTTAGGAGAAAGGTCCTGACCACCGAGAGAGGGTGACACTGGAATAAGGTCTAAGCTTTCGTGAAGCTATGACCAAAGCTAGGGCTAGCTTCTCGAGGTGAGGATACCTCGTCTAGGCATCAACCAGAGTTTTGCTAATATAGTAAATGGAAAGTGCGTACCTTTGTTTCTCGGACCAGGACAGCACTCACGGCCACATCGGACATGGCCATGTAGATGAGGAGACATTCTCCGGGTTTCGCCTTAGCGAGCAGTGGGGGTGAAGATAGGTACGCCTTCAATTTTTTGAAGGCTTCGACGCACCCAGAGTTCTATTGGGGTCCATTGTCTTTCTTGAGTACGCCGAAAAATTTATGGCATCTATCGGAGAACTATGAGATGAATCTTGACAAGGCGGCTATGCGGCTGGTCAGCTTCTGTACGTGTTTCTTGCTGTTTAGGTTCTCCTGTATTCCTTCTATATCTTTGATTTGGTCGGGGTTTACCTTGATGCCTCGTTGTGATACCAAGAAGCCGAGGAACTTTCCCAAGGTTACGCCGAAGGCACATTTTTTGGGGTTCAATTTCATACCATATCGTCTAAGTATGTCGAAGGCCTCTTTCAAGTGGTCGATGTGATCCTCTTTCCTTTTTGACTTGACCAACTTGTCGTCGATGTAGACTCCATGGTTTTGCTGAGCTGGTCATTCAACATTTTTGTCACCAACCTCTGATACGTTGCCCCCATGTTTTTCAGTCCGAAAGGCATCACTCTGTAGCAGTACGTCCCCTGGTGAGTGATGAAAGTGGTATTTTCTTGGTCTTCCTCCTCCATGAGGATCTGGTTGTAGCCCGAGTAGGCATCCAAGAAGCTTAATAGCTCGTGCCCGGCCGTTGTGTCAATGAGCTGGTCAATATAGGGTAGTGGGAATGAGTCTTTTGGGCAGGCTTTGTTCAGATTCGTGAAGTCTACGCACATCCGCCATTTCGCATTCTTCTTTTTCATCATGACCATCTTGGCGACCCAGTGAGGGTACTTTGATTCTCTGATAAAGCCGTTTTCCGGGAGTTTTTCAACCTCCTCGCGGACCGCGTCATTTATATGCGGAGTTGAATTTCCGCCTAACTTGCCGCAGCGGGGTAAAATGGGTCAACATTCAACTTGTGTGTCGCTATTTCTTTCGAGATTCCAGGCATATTTGCATGGGAAAAGGCAAACAAGTTTGTGTTGTTAGCAAAAAATTGATGGAATTTACCTGGTTCCTGAAGTTTGTGGCCAATGTAGGCTTTTTTGTTATGGTCGTCTTTGTCGAGTTGTACGAGGCCGAGATCCCCTACGGTCGATCCTGTAGCCTCTATGATTTCGGGGTCCCTGATGACATCTTTCCCTCAGTCATCACCTGACCCCAGCCCTGTTAATTTCTATGCGGCCTCGGCTTTGCCTTTCAATTGTTGGGTGTGTGTGCAGTATTGGGCGATGTGATAGCACTCTCGGGCAGTGCGTTGCTCTCCTCGGATGCTGAATACCCCTAAGGGGTGGGAAATTTGATGACTTGACATAAGCTGGAGGGGACGGCTTTCATGGCGTGTATCCAGGGCTGACCTATGATGGCATTGTACGCCGTATCCTGGTCTATGATGTGGAACGTGGTCTCCAAAGTGATGCCGTCGGCAAGGGTTGGGTAGCGTGATTTCTCCAGATGTCCGCTCAACTGCATTAATAAAACCCGTCAGTGTGATGCAGCATGGCAATATCCTATCCTCGAGCTTCATTTGAGCGAGAACTTGAGGGTGGACAATGCATGCGCCGCTCCCATCATCGACCATAGTACATTTTACGTCAGTATTTAGGATGCGTAAAGTAATAACGAGGGCGTCATAATGAGGAAATACCAAACCGTGGGTATCCCGCTTATCAAAAATGATACTCTCTTCGAGTTCATTATACCATTCATGCGTGATTGGCCGTTTCAGCTTGTGGGTGGTCGTGAATTTTACGCTATTGATTGACGCGTTGTCGCCTCCTCCAATGATCATTGGATGGTTCGAGTTGGGGAGGGCGGTTTTGGTGGACCCTGATGTTGTTCGCGTCCCCAAGCAAAGTTTGCCATTCCTCGATCGCTTAACAGTTCTTTCAGATGCCCTTGGTTAAGTATGTTCACAACCTCTTGCGGTAGAGCGATGCAGTCCTCGGTTTAGTGGCCCCGTTCCTGATGGAATTTTCAAATGGCATTTGACTTTCTGGTGTTTGGGTCGGACCTCATCTTTTGCGGCCATTTCACTTTTGGGCTGAGCTTCTCAAGGGCGTAGACTATTTCTGAGGGAGAAACATAGAAATTGTGAGCAGATAGTAGTGGAGGCATACCTCTTTCTCTTCAATGAGTCCCTATTGGCGGCCTAGATGGGTCGTCGCCATGACAGGGAGGTGGTATAACGGCAGCTCTGACATATGGTTGATGTCTTTCACGGTTGGGTCACGGGCCTGCCTGGTCCCTTCTGTTGTCGTTTCCTCAATCTTTCCTGGATTCCATTTGGACTGAGGTTAGCTGTTGAGTTGGCCTATTGTGGTCATCCTCGTCAGCTCGTACTTCGGCGCAGTAGGCATTGTGTATCTCGTCCCAAGTGGTTGGGGGATATTTCATGAGTCGGCTTAACAATTTTCTGGTCGCCCTCGAACCGTTCTTGTTTCACCCGTTCTGGAAAGCTGTTACTGCCATTCCCTCTGATACAGTTGGTAAGTTCATCCTCACACGGTTGAATCGGGCGAGGAAATCTCTCAGTCCTTCACCGGGTGATTGTTTGATGGAAAATATGTCATTCACCCTCGCCTCTGCTTTCTTAGCCCCGGCATGGGCAGTTACAAACTTGTCGGCCATTTCCTCGAACGTTTCTATGGAGCGTGCACGCAGCTATGAGTACCAAGTCAGTGCTCCCCCGGTGAGGATTTCACCAAACTTCTTCAGTAATATGGAAGACACTTGTTCTTTGGCGAGGTCGTTTCCTTTTACTGCGGTGACATAGTGGGTCACATGATCATCAGGTTCCGTCGTGCTATCATATATTTTCAAGTATGGTGGCATTTTGAAGGTTTTAGGTATAGCGTGTGGTGCAGCTTCGTCACTGTACGGTTGCTCAACAAACTAGCCGGCGTCCCTTTTTGGTAAGAGTTTTGGGGCGCCTGGTATTTTGTCTACCCTTTCTTGATGCTCTTTCATTTGGTCGCGGAGCATTTTATTCTCGCTCTCCATCTCCTCCATCTTCCTTAGAATGGCTATGAGGTGTCGTTACCTGCACCACTAACGTTGTCAGTAATACCTATTACAAGAGGAGGGTCGTGCTGCTCGTCTGTCGCTAGTTTGACGCAAACTCCTGTATCTTCTCTTTTCGTCCTTTGGGTGGGTTGTGGAGAATGCTGGTCAGGGTGTTTTTCAACCACGCCTAGAGCAGCTTTTTCACTACCGGTGGTGCCTCAGTATCTGTTCCAGTGACCTCGTTGATGGTGTTTAGGAGGTTGTTAGTAAGATTGGCTACTGCCTTCATTCTTTCCTCTCCATTACCTGCCATGTTTAACTATGCACGCAAGAAAAGACAAGGTTTTGCGTTGTTATTTTAGATCTGAAAGAAACTAAGATTTTAACTAGAATATCCCCCACAGACGGCGCAAAAATGTTTGACCAAAAATCGATAATCTTTGGTTAAACTAATAAATCAGTTATTAAGGAGGGTTAATCCTAGTTAAAGCTAATAACTTTACACCTTGAGTTGATAGCACGAAAGATAGGAGCAGTGAAGGAATGGAGTTAATGTGCTAATAGTAAATGTATCGAATGTAATAATGTGCATGAAGTATCAAGTATTAAATAACAACAAATGGCAATAAATATAAATAAGGAGGAAGATTCACCAAATATTGTGAAGTGAATGATTCCTCCCTCTGACAATGATGAATGACAAGAATATAAGAGAATATTGAGCATTTCGTCGGATCTAGTGGAAATGACAATAGATAATCCAAAAAGGTCGAATCCCTCCAGAAAGTCGTTCTTTGTATTTATCTAGAGAGCTTACTTTTTAAAAGTGTTCTTATCATATGGAATATTACATGCCCTTTGCCTTATCTCTCATTCTATTTATATGGGATATTCCCAAAGAACCTCAAAAGTACAAACAGAGAGAATATTTAAGAGAATATTCCCTCTGAAGATCCCAATACAAAACTAGCTGTTACTACTATCTGCTCTACTCGACCTCGGCCGTGGTTGACTGCTTAGTGACTCGTTTCATTGATCACTGGTCGACTTCGGCCAAATTGCCCATGATAAGTTACAAATTACTCACGATAATCACCTCTTCGTGCTGAATTTCTCCAGTCGGATTTTGACCCATACAAGTACCAACTACCAAATACAAGCTAAGATATATATAAATTTATTTTCGCATTCACCGAAATCAAATTTTTCGAAGACACTTAATTATTCAAGAACAAGAATCAAATTACCTAACCCGTAAAAGAGAAGAACAGAAACAGAAAAGAAAAATGTATATTTTTAGTCGCTCTAAAAAAATAGCTGACAAATTATATTTTTTTTTATATATATATGTATTATATACATATAATATTTTTACTTTATATACTTTGTGACAAGCGAATCTGGCCAATTTTATATTTTGCCCAACAGAAAAACTTTATCCATTATCTTTAGAATCCTTAAACTTTTGGTCATATGAACCTTGCGGAAACAAAAAATATAATGTGATTTTTTTCCATTTGCCTTTGCCTTAATGGCTTCAATAACTCCATACTTATACCGATAAAGATTTCAGATATCCGATTGAATAATCAAAATGCACGACAAATTAGCCCTGAACACCACCGTTATCAAAGTTCAAAGACAAAGAAAAATCTTTGAACTTTGTTCTTGGATCAAGATAACGCAGGAGAGTCTAGTTGGAGCAGACATCCTAGGTTATCAAATCCAAGATGCCAACGACTTCTCAGCATTTGGATGGTCTGTCACTATTTCAGTGCTCTAAATAAACCAATGACATTTCTGCATTACGTAGACTTTCCAGAATTAGAACACCAATTAGCCGACATTTCAATTGAGGCTGATGATGATAATGCAGAAAGTGTCCTCTTGCTTATCTTGTAATCAAATACTATTTGACTCTGTAAAGAGGATTTCTTTTCATATTCATGTATCTCTAATTTTGCTACTTCGTGCCACCCCCAAAGAATAAACTATAAACTATGCCCAAAACGTCGTTAACTAAGGGCACGACACGCAAACCATATAGGAGTAATATATAGTACTACTCCTAATAAATAGACAAAAAGAATAAAAAGTCAAATGTATTAGACAATTGAAGAAATAGACATAATGGGAATAAAAGGGTTTGTCTGTCTAAATGTGTGTTTGTCGGTCTATCTTTTTCTTGTTTATCTTCTTATTAATGAGGAGAAGAAAAGAACAAAAGATGACTAGATGATTAACTAAAAACTTAGCCCCTACTGACATTTGTTCAAGGATTGAGTAATAGTGATTAAGACAACAGTAAGCACCAACCAACTTAAACACTAACCAGCAACATGTTATGTCGACGAAGAAGCAAACCCGAAAATAAAGAAGATAAAGAATATTAAATTTTAATGTGAAAAAACCCTTCAAATCGAAGGTAAAAACCACGGGATCACAAAGATCCAAAAAGCTCCACTATAACAATAAGAGGGTCGCAAAAGTTCTCCAAATTGGCTAAACAACAAGTGCCAAATACGGAGCAACAATAGCAACAAAAAATCGATTGAAGAAAGAGGAGAATCCACAAAAATGAAGGTGTTGTTTGAGACTCGAAAGCAGATGCTATGGGCCTCGAAATCCGATCTCGCAGTTCAAATTGAAGACCAAGATGTTACGAGCACTTGGTCAAAATTTCAACCCGATCCAACGATTAACGAATCGGAAAACGTCATCTGAAGTTGGCTAGTCGGAATGAAAATCTGCAGCAAAACAAATATTTTTCTTCTCTCTTCTCTCTTGATGAAAGCTCTCTCAAAAACCACTCTTATGTGCTTAAGTCTTTCAAAGACTTGTATCAATGAGCATGGAATGATTCTCCGGGGTTGTCCTATTTATAGATCATGAGTAGTGCTTTCTCTTAAAACCAAAACCAACTCTAAATAGGAACAAAAACCGAATCCAATTCCGAATAGGAATGGAAACCAAAAGAGAATAGGATTAAGACATGGGGATTGTTAGGTGTTTATCCAGATTTTCTTACCTTAATTGGGTTTTTCTTTTCCTAAAAGAAAAATATAATTCTTTCATGTTTGGCTAGTCCCTTTTCTTGTAGGAAAAGGTTTGGAGTTTTATAAATTGAAGATCCGTTCTTCTCATTCAGTAGCATCCACAATGTAGCCATAGGGGGCTTGAGAGTCTTGTTTAGGGGAAGAACTTTACGGGACAAGTGTTAGTGTGTCACTTGTGTTTGTCTCTTCGTGAGGTTGTTCTCTCGATATTTTGTACTGTCTTTTATATAGTGGATTTTTCATCTCCGCCATGACCATAGGTCAGTTGACCGAACCACGTTATATGTTTGTGTCTCTTTTGGTATATTTCTCTTTTGTTGTGTGATTTATCGTCGTTAAAGGTTTGTTTTGCTAGCTTCTGCATGATACCTGATTTTTTCGATCCTAACAAGTAGTATCAGAGCAAGGTTCAAGACAGGTTCATCTTGACGGGTTCAATTCTAGAAATTTGACCGGTGTGCTACACACGTTAAGACAAACTTCGCGGTGGAGATTTGGAGATGCAACTTGTTGAAGGCTATGTGAAGAAGGTGGATCAAGTTTATTTTGTCAGAAAATTCAGGCCAAGGGAAGAATTGTTAGGTGGTTGTCCAAATTTTCTTACCATAATTGATTTTCCTATCTCATGAAGGAAAGGACAACATATTTACCATAATTGAATTTTTCTTTTCCTAAAAGAAAAATATAATTCTTCCATGTTTGGCTAGTCCCTTTTCTTGTAGGAAAAGCTTTGGAGTTTTATAAATTGAAGATCCGACCTTCTCATTCAGTAGCATCCACAATGTAGCCATAGGGGGCTTGAGAGTCTTGTTTAGGTGGAGAACCTTACGGGATAAGTGTTAGTGTGTCACTTGTGTTTGTCTCTTTGTGAGGTTGTTCTCTCGATATTTTGTACTCTCTTTTATATAGTGGATTGTTCATCTCCGCCGTGGACGTAAGTAGGTCAGTTGACCGAACCACGTTATATGTTTGTGTCTCTTTTGGTATATTTCTCTTTTGCTGTGTGATTTATCATCGTTGAAAGTTTGTTTTGCTAGCTTCCGCATGACACCTGATTTTTTCGGACCTGACACAAACATGCTCGTGCTTATAATTAATCCTTGTTTTATTTGAGATTTGACAATGAATTAGGACTCTCATCTAAGAATGCAAAGACATTTCGTAATTTAATTAGAAACAAAGACATATACTAGTCTAAGGATATCTCATATGGACATTGGCAGTGTTTAGAATTTGGACTAGCAAACAACATTGTCCCATCATCTTCTTTCCCACTTATTTTGTCTCACTTATTGTCCCTGCTCAATTTATTGACCCTAACTCATTATCCAAATGACCAAATCTTTTTGGTTTGGTTAGCTAGTGTATAAAAGGGACTGAATACTCACTTACCCATCAGATTCTGTTTCACATATTCATATATAGTCCTCTATTATGTCTAGATTTTGCATCAAACTAATACTTGTGTTACTATGTATATTGATTGCGTTGTCCATGTTTTTGGGATGTTGTGAGGTCATAGAAAGGCCATTTGGTAGGCCTCGTCTAAATTTACGAGAATTTGGATATGATGAATCAACATTGGAGTATTACAGAAGAAGGGCAATGTTAGATGCAGGAACAATGAGAGTGGCTCCAGGAGGACCAGATGCTCAGCATCATTCTTTATCACCAACATTGTCATAAGATTCCGTAATTAAAAATATGTTTGCACCTAAAACTAATAAGGCATATGCTGTTTGTATTTGATTGTATGGAATTTAATCGGTTATAGTTAGTTATTACTCTAATGTTCAAGTTACCATATGTTATTGTATGTACTTATATTTCTTACTAGAAATTGGGACAAGGTAATTTCCCCTATCATGGTGGCTTGTGGGTACATGAGAAAAGGCCAGTTCAAGAAACTTGATTTTGATGGATTTCACTGAGATTTTAGCTACAAGAGTAACGCTGAAGGAATTAACTGCAGGTGTTCCGAAATAAATAATTACAACTTATTTATTTTTTTGGTTTTTCACTAGGTGTTCGGCATTTGTTTTGAATTTCAACTAATTCGGATTCGCACGGTGTAAGATTCATTAACGGGGAGACGCTCCCTATCAGGATTCTTTTTAGGAATTTTTACCTCCTATAGCTGTCACGATCCGGATTTCCCACCATCGGGAGTCGTGATGGCGCCTACTGTCGGAGATAGGCAAGCCAAGTATTAAAACATTTTCTAATAACATCTCAACGTTATAAATAAAACGAGTCATTTAAATAAAAGCGAAAGTCTTAAAAACATAGATAACTGAAAACCAAATGCAGAAGTTTAAATACAACTCTACCCAGATCCGATGTCACTAACTCACGAACTACTAAAGATTGCTAAAAACAAGTCTGAATAGAAGTACATCAATGTTTGTCTCGGTACAAGGAAAACAAACTAATAACATAGAAGGGACTCCGGCCTGCGGACGTCAGCTAGGCTACCTCGAAAGTCCCTGGACTGAAGTCAGCTTCCGATCAAATCCTACTGCTGAGGCCCAAAAGCTGCTCCTGGATCTGTGAAAAAAGATGCATAGAGTGTAGCATCAGCACAACCGACCCCATGTGCTGGTAAGTGCCTGGCCTAACCCCGGCGAAGTAGTGACGAGGCTAGACAGGACCTACCAAAAATAACCTGTGCAGATATATATGTATATACAAGTGCAACGAAATAACAACAGAAAATACCAATTAAGGCGGGGAGGGGACATGCTTAGGGGAAATACAGATGAAAACAACTTATCAGAAGTAAACACGAAACTACATCAGATCTCATAATCTATATAAGTGGTCGGCGTGCCACACGATCCCATTTCATAATATATAAGTGGTCGGCGTGCCACACGATCCCATTTCATCATATATAAGTGATTTTCCGGCAAAAGAGAATACGACTAAGCAGTTAAATCCCGGCAAGGGAGCAACAACAATAACTTACACGTCCCGGCAAGGGAATAATCACATCTCTTTCTCTTACGTTCATTTCTTACTTTTTAATCAAGGCAAAAATCGAGCCAACGCTCCCAAGAGTTTACACATCATATTTCCTTCTCATTCTCTTCATATCATATAGAAACCATCAATTAATAAGGAAGAGTCCTACAGAATCCCAATTAAGCACAAATAAAGACCCACGGTCATGCTAGACACCGGTGTATAGATACTCGTCACCATACCTATACACCGTACTCAACATTTAGCAATTAGCAAATAATACTCTAATCCTATTCCCTCAAGCCAAAGTTAGATCAAACACTTACCTCGAATGCTCCAAACTCAACTCAAGCCTCTAGTATAGCTTTACCCCTCGAATTCGGCTCCAACACGGTCAAATCTATGAAATAAGACCTTAAAATATTAATAGTATCTAAACAAACTAAACCCAATGCCTAAATATGAATTTCTAAGCTTTCTTCCCAAAATTCCAAAATCGACCCCGGGCCCGCTTGGTCAAAATACGAGGTTCGAACAAAATTCATATCACCCATCCCCCTACGAGCCCGAATATACAATTTGTTTTCAAATTCGACCCCAAAACGAGGTCTAAATCAAAGAAATTGAAAAGCCCTAGTTCTACCCAATTTACACCCTAATCTATGTGATTTAAGCTTGGAAACTTACTAATTAATGAAGGATAATGAAGGAAATAGGTAGGAAATTACTTACCCAAGTGGTCTTGAAGAATGGGGGCTTCAATGGCTTCCTAAAGCTTGGGAGAGAAGAGAGCTCGTGAGTATTTTTGAGAAAAACCCGTATGTACTGTTCTGTTTTTTTAAAAAAAAATTACTGAGGGTTTTTACTCTATGCGTTCACGACACTAGGGTCGCGTTCGCAATGAAGGGGAAGCTGGGTGCATCGCGTTCGCGATTAGGAAAATGCGAACGCGTAGAGTTAATTACTGGGGGCCTCAAATTTGTTCAACGCGAACGCGTTGAAGTCACGCGAACACGGTGAAGGAAAATGCAATGCTGTGCGTTCGCAAATGCTTAATGCGAACGCGAAGAGGAAGATTTCCCCCAACGTCAACTAATGCTATGCGAACGCGAGGACTATATCGCGATCGCGATGAAGGAAGTCACAAAGCAGTGCGAACGCGAGCCAAAGGCCGCGATCGCGAAGAGCAAAGGTCTGTGCAAAAATTGCAGCAAAAATCTGATCCTTTTTCCTAAGTTTGAAACACCCCGAACCACCTCTGAATCACTCCCGAGCCCTCGGGGCTCCTAACCAATCAGACACACTAACTCAACAACCTCATACGAACTTAACCGAGCGATCAAATCGCCAAAACAACATCAAAATCAATCAATCAAACCCCAAAATCATCATTTTTCATTCTAACTTCATAAACCTCAAATCTTAGATAATTAGGTCCGAAACACGTCAAATGACGTCCGATTTTGACCAAATTTCACAAAAAGCACTTAAACCATATATAAGACTTGTACTGGACGTCGGAACCAAAATACAAGCCCGATAGCACAGTCTTTTAATCAATTTCCATTTCCATTTTCCTTAATAATTTCAGAAAACCAATTTCACAGAAAAATTCTTTTCTCGGGCTCTAGACCTCGGAATTCGATTTCGGGCACATGCCCGAGTCCCATATTTTTCTACGGACCCTCCGGGACCGTCAAATTACGGGTCCGGGTCCGTTTACCAAAAATGTTGACTAAAATCAACTTTAATCATATTAATATCAAAATTCCTAAATTTTTACACAGAATTCATATTTAAGCTTTCCGGCTACGCACCCGGACTGCGCACGCAAATCGAGGCAAGTAAAAATGAGGTTTTCAAGGCCTCGGAAGCACGGAATGAAATGGAAAACAGGTGATGACCCTTTGGGTCGTCACATTCTCCACCTCTAAAATAACCGTTCGTCCTCGAACGGACAAAAGAAAGGAGTACCTGTGTCGGGAAATAGATGAGGATAACGGCTCCGCATATCAGACCCGGACTCCCAGGTCGATGCCTCAGGAGGATGACCTCTCCACTGGACACGCACTGAAGCAAAACTCTTCGACCTCAACTGTCGAACCTGCCGGTCTAGAATAGCTACCGGCTCCTCCTCATAAGACAGATCCTTGTCCAACCGGACAGTGCTGAAATCTAACACGTGGGCTGGATCGCCGTGATACCTCCGAAGCATGGACACATGAAACACCGGATGCACGGCTGACAAGCTGGGCGGCAAGGCAAGTCTGTAAGCCACCTCTCCCACACGATCGAGAATCTCAAATGGGCTAATGAACCTAGGGCTGAGCTTGCCCTTCTTCCCAAATCTCATCACGCCCTTCATAGGCAACACTCGGAGCAAGACCCGCTCACCAACCATGAAAGCTACATTCCGAACCTTACGATCTGCATAACTCTTTTGCCGCGACTGAGCCGAACGAAGTCTGTCCTGAATGATCCTGACCTTATCCAAGGCCTCCTGAACTAGATCGGTACCCAATAACCGAGCCTCTCCCGGCTCAAACCATCCCACTGGAGACCTCGCCTACCGTACAACGCCTCATATGGAGCCATCTGAATGCTGGACTGGTAGTTGTTGTTGTAGGCGAACTCTGCTAAGGGCAAAAACTGGTCCCACGAGCCTCCAAAATCAATGACACGGGCTCGGAGCATATCCTCCAATATCTGAATAGTCCTCTCAGACTGGCCGTCCGTCTGAGGATGGAACGCTGTGCTCAACTCAACCCGTGTGCCCAACTCTCGCTGAACTGCACCCCAGAAATGCGAGATAAACTGCGTACCTCGATCCGAAATGATAGATGCCGGCACACCATGAAGGCGAACAATCTCCCGGATATAGATCTCAGCTAACCTCTCGGATGAATAGGAGACTGCTACAGGAACGAAATGCGCTGACTTAGTCAGCCTATCAACAATAACCCATACCGAGTCGAACTTCTTCCGAGTCAACGAAAGTACAGTAACGAAATCCATGGTAATCCTCTCCCACTTTCACTCGGGAAGCTCAATCCTCTGAAACAAACCACCAGGCCTCTGATGCTCATACTTAACCTGCTGACAGTTCAAATATCGAGCCACATATGCAACAATATCTTTCTTCATCCTACGCCACCAATAATGCTGCTGCAAGTCCTGATACATCTTCGCGGCGCCCGGGTGAATAGAATACCGAGAACTATGGACCTCCGCTAAGATCAACTCTCGAATCCCATAGGCATTGGGCACACAAACTCGCCCCTGCAATCTCAAAACACCATCATCGTCTAAGGTCACCTTCGTGGCACCCCCACGCTGCACCGTGTCTCTCAGGACACACAAATGGGGATCATCAAACTGTCGATCACGGATACGCTCCAATAATGAAGAACGAGCAACCGTGCAAGCTAACACTCTACTGGGCTCAGAAATATCCAACCTCACAAATCGATTGGCCAAGGCCTAAATATCCAAAGCAAGCGGTCTCTGGCTGACCGAAATATAAGTAAGACTACCCATGCTGGCGGACTTCCTACTCAATGCATCGGCCACCACACTGGCTCTCCCCGGGTGGTACAAGATAGTAACATCATAATCTTTCAATAACCCCAACGACCTCCTCTGCCTCAAATTCAACTCCTTTTGCTTGAACAAGTATTGAAGACTCTTGTGATCAGTGTACACCTCACACGTCACACCAGATAAATAATGCCTCCAAATCTTCAAAGCATGAACGATGGCTGCCAACTCTAGATCATGAACCGGATAATTCTTCTCGTGGATCTTCAACTGCCTCGAAGCATAGGCTATGACTCTGCCATCCTGTATCAATACTGCACCAAGCCCAATACAGGAAGCATCATAATAGACTGTATAAGGCCCTGAACCTGTGGGCAAAACCAATACCGGTGCCGTAGTCAGAGCTGCCTTGAGCTTCTGAAAGCTCGCCTCACACTCATCTGACCATCTGAACTGGGCACCCTTCTGGGTCAATCTGGTCATCGGGGCTGCAATAGATGAAAACCCCTCCACGAACCGACGATAGTAACCTGCTAACCCCAAGAAACTCCGAATCTCAGTAGCTGATGCTGGTCGAGGCCAGTTCTTGACCACCTCTATCTTCTTCGGGTCCACCTGAATACCCTCTGCTGATACAACGTGACCCAGAAATGCAACCGAACTCAACCAGAACTCACACTTGGAGAACTTGGCATATAACTGACTATCCCTCAGAGTCTGAAGAACCACCCTAAGGTGCTGCTCGTGCTCCTCCTGGCTGCGGGAGTACACCAAAATATCATCAATAAAGACTATCACGAACATGTCCAAATATGGCCTGAACACTCGGTTCATCAACTCCATGAATGCTGCTGGGGCATTGGTCAACCCAAACGACATGACCAGGAACTCATAATGCCCGTACCGAGTGCGGAATGCTGTCTTAGGGACATCGGATGCCTTAATCCTCAGTTGGTGGTAGCCAGATCTCAAGTCTATCTTTGAAACACCTTTGCACCCTGAAGCTGGTCAAACAAATCATCAATCCTCGGCAGTGGATACTTGTTCTTAATCGTCACTTTGTTCAATTACCGGTAATCAATGCACATCCTCATCGAACCATCCTTTTTCTTTACAAATAACACCGGCGCACCCCAAGGTGAAACGCTGGGTCTGATGAAACCCTTCTCAAGCAAATCCTGCAACTGATCCTTTAACTCTTTCAACTCTGGCGGGGCCATGCGATACGGCGGAATGGAAATGGGCTGAGTGCCCGGAGCCAGGTCAATACAAAAATCAATATCCCTATCGGGCGGCATACCCGGCAGGTCTGAAGGGAAAACCTCGAGGAACTCCCGAACAATAGGAACAGAATCAATAGAAGGGACCTCTGCGCTGGAATCGCGAACATACGCCAGATAAGCTAAACACCCCTTCTCGACCATGCGTCGAGCCTTCACATATGAGATAACACTGCGAGTGGCATGACCTGGGGTCCCTCGCCACTCCAAACGGGGCAAATCTGGCAAAGCCAAGGTCACGGTCTTGGCGTGACAATCCAAGATAGCATGATACGGGGACAATTAATCCATCCCTAGTATAACATCGAAATCCACCATGTCTAAGAGCAATAAATCAACACGGGTCTCAAGACCTTCAAACACTACCACACAGGAATGATGAACTCGGTCGACCACTATAGAATCCCCCACCGGTGTAGATACATAAACAGGAATACCCAAAGCATCACTAGGCATAACCAAGTAGGGTGCAAAATAGGACGACACATATGAATACGTAGACCCAAGGTCAAATAGCACTGAAGCATCCCTATCACAGACCAGAATAGTACCTGTAATGACTGTATCTGAAGACTCAGCCTCTGGCCTGGCTGGAAGAGCATAACACCGAGGATGGGCCCCACCTCCCTGAATCATATCTTTGGGACGATCGGCTACTGGTTGGCCTCTACCTCTGGTGGTCCGAGCTCCACCTCTATGGTCCCTACCTCCACCTCTATGGCCTCTACCCCGCCTCTAGCTGGCTGGGCGGCCTGTGGATCACCTGATGCCTGAATCATAGGGCGAGGACCCTGCTGCTGAGAGCTGTCCGAAGCTCGAGGGCAAAACCTAGCAATGTGCCTCGTGTCGCCACACGTGTAACAAGCCCTCGACTGCTGAGAATAGCGGAGTGGTGGTGCGCTGATGGGTGCTGATGGCGAACTGAAAGCTGCTGATCAGAAGACTGCGGCTGAGAGCCACGACCACCTGAAGTACCATGTGAGACCTGTAGGGCTGACTGAAAGGGCCTCGGAGGATGGCCTCTACCATAAGAATCCCCACCTCCAGACGAGGTACCACTGAATCTACCTGCATGACGGGGCCTCTTATTTGACCCATGACCACCTCCCCGTGCAAGAGCCATCTGAACTCTACGGGCCGCATTGGTCGCCTCCTGAAAAGAAATCTCACTCCCGGCTCCCATAGCCATCTGGAGACGGATCGGCTGAATCAACCCATCAATAAACCTCCGCACCCTCTCTCTCTCGGTGGGGAGTATAACAATAGCATGGCGTGCTAGATCAATGAACCGAGTATCATACTGAGTGACTGTCACAGAGCCCTGCTGGAGGCGCTCGAACTGCCTGCGAAGAGCCTCTCGCTGAGTAACTGGGAGAAACTTCTCCAAAAACAACTCTGCAAACTGGTCCCAAGTCAATGATGGTGACCCTGCTGGTCTGGATAAACAATAGTCCCTCCACCAAGTCTTGGCGGATCCTGCTAGTCGAAAGGTGGCGAAGTCGACCCCATTAGTCTCCACAATACCCATAGTCCAAAGAACCTCATGGCAGCTATACAAGAAATCCTGGGGGTCCTCTGAAGAAGCACTGCTAAATGTGGTGGTGAAGAGCTTGGAGAAACTATCAAGCCTCCACAAAGCATCTGAGGACATAGCCGCTCCATCGCCGGCCTGAGTCACAATACCTGGCTGAACTGCCACAGCTGGCTGAACCACTGGAACCTGAGCCTGGGGAGCTACCTGCTCCGGAGTACGTGTAGCAGGAGTCTGAACTCCTCCTCCAGCCTGAGAAGTGGCTGGTGCTACTGGAAGCAAACCCGCTCTAGTGACGCTCTCCACAAAGCCTACCAATCTGACTAGANTGCTTAATGCGAACGCGAAGAGGAAGATTTCCCCCAGGGTCAACTAATGCTATGCGAACGCGAGGACTATATCGCGATCGCGATGAAGGAAGTCACAAAGCAGTGCGAACGCAATATAGT
>NW_017670439.1:606716-659034 GCF_001879085.1 Nicotiana attenuata
CGGCTGAAGTACCATGTGAGACCTGTAGGGCTGACTGAAAGGGCCTTGGAGGATGGCCTCCAGACAAGGTACCACTAAATCTACCTGCATGACGGGGCCTCTTATCTGACCTATGACCACCTCCCCATGCAAGAGCCATCTCAACTCTGCGGTCCGCATTGGCCGCCTCCTGAAAAGAAATCTCACTCCCGGCTCCCATAGCCATCTGGAGACGGATCGGCCGAATCAACCCATCAATAAACCTCCGCACCCTCTCTCTCGGTGGGGAGTATAACAATAGCATGGCGTGCTAGATCAATGAACCGAGTATCATACTGAGTGACTGTCACAGAGCCCTGCTGGAGGCGCTCGAACTGCCTGCGAAGAGCCTCTCGCTGAGTAACTGGGAGAAACTTCTCCAAAAACAACTCTGCAAACTGGTCCCAAGTCAATGATGGTGACCCTGCTGGTCTGGATAAACAATAGTCCCTCCACCAAGTCTTGGCGGATCCTGCTAGTCGAAAGGTGGCGAAGTCGACCCCATTAGTCTCCACAATACCCATAGTCCAAAGAACCTCATGGCAGCTATACAAGAAATCCTGGGGGTCCTCTGAAGAAGCACTGCTAAATGTGGTGGTGAAGAGCTTGGAGAAACTATCAAGCCTCCACAAAGCATCTGAGGACATAGCCGCTCCATCGCCGGCCTGAGTCACAATACCTGGCTGAACTGCCACAGCTGGCTGAACCACTGGAACCTGAGCCTGGGGAGCTACCTGCTCCGGAGTACGTGTAGCAGGAGTCTGAACTCCTCCTCCAGCCTGAGAAGTGGCTGGTGCTACTGGAAGCAAACCCGCTCTAGTGACGCTCTCCACAAAGCCTACCAATCTGACTTGAGCGTCCTGAAGAACTGGGGTGGCTATGAACCCCTCTGGGACCTGAGCTGGGCCCACCGGAGCTGCTGGGGCTGGAACCTCCTCATCATAATCAGTATGAGGCTCCACCTCTGGGACTGCTGCTCGGGGCTAAGCTCTGCCCCAGCCTCGGCCTCTGGCATGGCCTCGGCCTCGTCCTCTGCCCCTCGTAGGAACTGCTGTTGGGGGGCTCGGGCTGCTGCGTGCTAGAAGAGGAAGCACGTGTTCTCGCCATCTGCGAAAGAACAGAGTAGAAAGACAATCAGTATTTGGGAAACAGAGTCGCACGACAAGAAGGAACAAAGTGAAATTTTCCTAACTCCGTAGCCTTTGGGGGATAAATACAGACGTCTCTGTACCGATCCCTCAGACTCTACTAAGTTTGTCCGTGAGTAGCGAGACCTATGTAACCTAGTGCTCTGATACCAACTTGTCACGACCCGGATTTTCCACCATCGGGAGTCGTGATGGCGCCTACTGTCGGAGCTAGGCAAGCCAAGTATTAAAATATTTTCTGATAACATCTCAACGTTATAAATAAAATGAGTCATTTGAATAAAAGCGGAAGTCTTAAAAACATAGATAATTGAAAACCAAATGCGGAAGTTTTAATACAACTCTACCCAGATCCGGTGTCACTAACTCACGAACTACTAAAGATTGCTAAAAACAAGTCTGAATAGAAGTACATCAATGTTTGTCTCGGTACAAGGAAAATAAACTAATAACATAGAAGGGACTCCGGTGTGCGGACGTCAGCTAGGCTACCTCGAAAGTCGCACGACTAAAGTCAACTTCCGATCAAATCCTACTGCTGAGGCCCAAAAGTTGCTCCTGGATCTGTGCAAAAAGATGCACAGAGTGTAGCATCAGCACAACCGACCCCATGTGCTGGTAAGTGCCTGGCCTAACCCCGGCGAAGTAGTGACGAGGCTAGACAGGACCTACCAAAAACAACCTGTGCAGATATATATATGTATATTCAAGTGCAACGAAATAACAGCAGAAAATACCAATTAAGGCGGAGAGGGGACATGCTTAGGGGAAATACAGATGAAAACAACTTATCAGAAGTAAACACGAAACTACATCAGATCTCATAATCTATATAAGTGGTCGGCGTGCCACACGATCCCATTTCAGCAAATATAAGTGGTCGGCGTGCCACACGATCCCATTTCATAATATATAAGTGGTCGGAGTGCCACACGATCCCATTTCATAATATATAAGTGGTCGGCGTGCCACACGATCCCATTTCATCATATATAAGTGATTTTCCGGCAAAAGAGAATACGACTAAGCAGTTAAATCCCGGCAAGGGAGCAACAACAATAACTTACACGTCCCGGCAAGGGAATAATCACATCTCTTTCTCTTACGTTCATTTCTTACTTTTTAATCAAGGCAAAAATCGAGCCAACGCTCCCAAGAGTTTACACATCATATTTCCTTCTCATTCTCTTCATATCATATAGAAACCATCAATTAATAAGGAAGAGTCCTACAGAATCCCAATTAAGCACAAATAAAGACCCACGGTCATGCTAGACACCGGTGTATAGATACTCGTCACCATACCTATACACCGTACTCAACATTTAGCAATTAGCAAATAATACTCTAATCCTATTCCCTCAAGCCAAAGTTAGATCAAACACTTACCTCGAATGCTCCAAACTCAACTCAAGCCTCTAGTATAGCTTTACCCCTCGAATTCGGCTCCAACACGGTCAAATCTATGAAATAAGACCTTAAAATATTAATAGTATCTAAACAAACTAAACCCAATGCCTAAATATGAATTTCTAAGCTTTCTTCCCAAAATTCCAAAATCGACCCCGGGCCCGCTTGGTCAAAATACGAGGTTCGAACAAAATTCATATCACCCATCCCCCTACGAGCCCGAATATACAATTTGTTTTCAAATTCGACCCCAAAACGAGGTCTAAATCAAAGAAATTGAAAAGCCCTAGTTCTACCCAATTTACACCCTAATCTATGTGATTTAAGCTTGGAAACTTACTAATTAATGAAGGATAATGAAGGAAATAAGTAGGAAATTACTTACCCAAGTGGTCTTGAGGAATGGGGGCTTCAATGGCTTCCTAAAGCTTGGGAGAGAAGAGAGCTTGTGAGTATTTTTGAGAAAACCCGTATGTACTGTTCTGTTTTTTTTTAAAAAAAAATTCACTGGAGGGTTTTACTCTATGCGTTCGCGACACTGGGGTCGCGTTCGCGATGAAGGGGAAGCTGGGTGCATCGCGTTCGCGATTAGGGAAATGCGAACGCGTAGAGTTAATTACTGGGGGCCTGAAATTTGTTCTACGCGAATGCGTTGAAGTCACGCGAACGCGGTGAAGGAAAATGCAATGTTGCGCGTTCGCGAATGCTTAATGCGAACGCGAAGAGGAAGATTTCCCCCAGGGTCAACTAATGCTATGCGAACGCGAGGACTATATCGCGATCGCGATGAAGGAAGTCACAAAGCAGTGCGAACGCGAGCCAAAGGCCGCGATCGCGAAGAGCAAAGGTCTGTGCAAAAATTGCAGCAAAAATCTGATCCTTTTTCCTAAGTTTAAAACACCCCGAACCACCTCCGAATCACTCCTCAGCCCTCAGGGCTCCTAACCAATCACACACACTAACTCAACAACCTCATACGAACTTAACCGAGCGATCAAATCGCCAAAACAACATCAAAATCAATGAATCAAACCCCAAAATCATCATTTTTCATTCTAACTTCATAAACCTCAAATCTTAGATATTTAGGTCCGAAACACGTCAAATGACGTCCGATTTTGACCAAATTTCACAAAAAGCGCTTAAACCATATATAAGACTTGTACCGGGCATCGGAACCAAAATACGATCCCGATACCACAGTCTTTTAATCAATTTCTATTTCCATTTTCCTTAATAATTTCAGGAAACCAATTTCACAGAAAAATTCTTTTCTCGGGCTCTAGACCTCAGAATTCGACTCCGGGCACATGCCCGAGTCCCATATTTTCGGGTCCGTTTACCAAAAATGTTGACCAAAGTCAACTTTAATCATATTAATATTAAAATTCATAAATGTTTACACATAATTCATATTTAAGCTTTCCGGCTACGCGCCCGGACTGCGCACGCAAATCGAGGCAAGTAAAAATGAGGTTTTCAAGGCCTCGAAAGCACGGAATGAAAGAGAAAACAGGTGATAACCCTTTGGGTCGTCACAATAGCAAAGGTTAATACCTTATTTATTTTAAATAAACACCATTTAAAAAAATTATATTCTATAGATACCTTTTAAGTTTTATAGCAAAATACTTAATTTTGGTTACTTCCTAACCCTAAGCCACTAAATACACTAATCAGTTATACTTTTTTCTTTCTCTCTCTACTTTGTTACATCCCATTCTCTTCCCCAATCCCATTAAAATTTCCCATCTACAAGGACTCTAAAGCAGGAACACAGCCTGGAGAAGGGCAATACTTTGCCGATTTTGTCCAACGACAGAGGAGGCATCTTCCTTCTCTCAATTTACCCTAAATAAATCGTTCTTTCCTTATTTTTGCGGGATAGGACAAGGTAATTTACTTTTTTATTTTCCTTCAGCTTTAGTGCTTAGGCATCGCCAAAAAGGCCCTAAAATTATTTTCCGTGACTTTGCAAGGCTGCAAACAATTCTCAAGCGGCGGAGACAGAGGCACCTCTATACGACTTTGCCGAGTTCATGTGGACTGTAGGCCTTATTAATTTGGAATTTTCTCTCATCGCCGCTTATGGAATCATGGTCAGAATCCCATAGATCGTCGGAAAATTATCGACTAAAATAGGTCGTCTGAAGTTTGGGGTTGAGAAATTTGAAGATTTTATTACCTTTTTTTTAAGAGCATTTCAATGTATCTCGCTGTATTTCTATGTATTTCATTGTATTCACTATCTTTTTTTTCATTTTAATTCAATGTATCTCGTTGTGTTTTATTGTATTCAGTGTCTTTTTTTTCTCATTATATTTCAATGTATCCCTCTGTATTCTATCTATTTTATTGTATTTTGCGGTTGAGAATCTTTTTTATAACTGAAAAATACAAAATTTGTGTGTTATAATTGAGTTTGTTGAGTTATATTAGGAGTCTATTATGTTAATTGATTCACTTTCCGTTTTAAAAACAGTGTAATCCCCTATTTCACGCCGTGAATACAGTCAAATACAATAATCTGTCCAACTGTAATCTCATGTTTCACTCCATGAATACAATCGAATATACTTGAATACAACAACTGATTAGCTGGACTTCCCTGATTCACGCCTATTTTTGCTACTATATTCATGAATACAATAGCTTAAATACATCAAATACATCTTATAACCACAGAAAGGTATCTATATTCCGTAATATAGCAAATGGTATCTATAGATAGCTAATTACTACTAAAAGATAGTGCTCTATGAAAATTTCTCCTCTTTTTATTCTCATGGCTCCAATTCAAAAAGTTATTTAAGGATGACAATTAATTAAATTGTAGAGATAAAACGTGGGCTTTATACTTGAGGAGAAGTCCACACAATAGGGCGATGAATGAGGTGAAATTCAAAAATAGCCAGATCTACTAGTGGTAATTGCAAAATATCCATAATTTTAAAAGTAATCAAAATTTAGTCACTTTTTATGTAAAGATAAATCTGAACGAAAACACTGTTCAAAATCCAAAAAATATTCTAGCATAATATACTGGAATTCCAGCATAATATACTAGTCCAGCATAATATGCTGGAAGTTCATACACAGGTGCTCCAATCTCCAGTATATTATGCTGGAATTTTTCGTGTGTTGGAGTTCCAGCATAATATGCTGGAAGTTCATAATACAGGTGCACCATTCTCCAGTATATTATGGTGGAACTTTCCGTGTTGCAACAAAATAGTGGCTATTTTTCAATGACTTTGCAAATGTTGGCTTTTTTTTAATTACCAGTCCAAAAACTGGCTAGCCCGTGCTATTTTTACGATGAATGGCCTTCTGCATGGCATGCTTATTAAAATCAACATTGCATGGCAATCTGATTCAAACAACTGGCATAACAGAGCCTATTTTTTTGTACTAGTTTTAGGGTACGCGCATTGCACGTGTATTTTGTCTCAATCATTATTAATTTTTTATATTATATTAAAATTTGTATTTTAGATATAAAATACAATTTAAAAGTATAATTAAGTTCCTGAAATAATTAATTGTTAATCCTATTTACTATTTAATAAAGGAAGAAATTCTATCCCATAAAAGTACTTAATCATCTCAATCTGCATGTAACTTAAAAGTGATTTCAATTTTATTATTCAATTACTTAAGTTTCACAAGTTATTTTTTTTAATTTTAGCAAGAAAAAATAACTTTTGAAGATTTAAAGTTTTTAGATTAAAGAAACTTTTGAAAAATTCGATTCCCCAAAAGATTTGAATTGTTCTGAAATATTCGGACCAATAACTACGTTATATCCTTTCTTTGATATTTTTTTCTACAATAGTTTTTGAATTGTGCATGAACTCAAATTAGCAAAATCATTAGCCACATAGCTATTCGAATAAGCGAAGGTTCTTTTAGAGTACGGATAATTAAAATTTTAGTTGGTTATAACATTTTAGAATAGTAAGAAAATAATTTAATTGTAATTATGTTTATATAAAATCTATTAAAAATTGGTAAAAAGTTGGACAATCAATATGGAGATAAGGTCCAATGCAAGCACGCAAAATAGTAGAAGAAATAGCCTAACAAAAAGTTACAGCATACGGTCTAATGCAAAAAGGTAACTATTCAATCAATGTTCCTAAGCAAGAACACCAAAATAAAGATGTATTGGTTGAATAGTTGAACGTAAAACTTATATACGCATACGATCAATGCAAATAAAATATTTACAAAATATTAAATAATAATTTAACTACTAATACAAATACGTGAATGTAAAATTCAACTACTAATGCAACAACTTTTTGTTCAAAGAAAGAGAACCTGAAACCATTAATTTTGTAACTGCTATTCGAACAAAGCAAAGTTTTGATGATAAAAAGTTGTAATTGTAGCTTCTTTTATAGAAGTATCTAGGTATGTGAAGACCAAATTTTTGCACCCTCTTAATCTCCTAAATAGAGAAGATAATTTTAAAGCAATCTTAGCTTCCAAGTAATAAATTTTCTCATATTTGTATGTATTTTTGTTTGCATCTTACTTTATTAAAAATACTAAAAATATTACTCTCCTCTAATTGGGCATTTCTAGTTTGCATCTTTAAAATACCAAAAAATAATTTCCTTTTATTTGTGCATTTTTAGTATTAAAATAGACTAGTTCAATATAAGGGGTAAGAGATTGGGCCAAATTTGATCTAAATTGACAGCCTAAATCAGCTGACCCAGTCCAAATGTTGGTTTGCCAAGACCCAGATCAAAACGACGTAGTTTCATAATAAAACTATGTCGTTTCACTTAATAAAGCCGAGAACAAATCTCGTCCATTCAATCCCTTCAATCCAACGGACCTCATTTCATCTCCCTTTTCCAAATAAAAGGGCAAAAAATCAGATTTTTTGGCCACTTACCCAAACACTAGAGACCTCTCTTCACTCTCTCCTCTCTCTCTAAGCCCCTCTGCCCGCCGCCACCTTCTCCATGGTGGCTCCGCTAGAAGACCATATCCAATCCACCCCAAAATCTCACCATATCTTCGTTTCACTACCCTCATTCCAAATCCATGACCCAAATTCCCCAAATCCATCAAAAATTGACAGACCTAAACCCTAGTCGTGTCGCCGCCTCTGCCCCGCCGCGCGCCGTCCGTCGTCCAAATCCCACAAACCTTACACCAAACTCCTCCTCTTTTCCCCCTTTACTCGAATCCACCAATCAAACCACCAAAAAAAACCTCCTCCGCCACCTACCATCGTTCAGCTGCNCCTCCTCCAGCGGTGGTCCGTTCATCTAAAGACTTGAACCATTCTCTTCTTCTTCTCACACTCTACTCCTATCCAATTCCTAAATCTCCAAATTCCTCACCAGTCTCCTTTAATTTAGCTTTGACGGAAACCCTAGCCCCTATTTCTTTTGAAATTGGTCAGCTTCTAGCCATCCTCATTCCATAATACACACACATTTGGATAGATCTCTTGGAGAGCTATTGATTTATGTCAGTTTCGGTTCCAAACTTCGACCATTTTCCGGCAAGCTCGTTGGTGACCACCTGTCCGCAAAGGGTCTGTTTTTAGCCTTTTTCTCACTCAGACGATCGTTTCTTTTTAGCACGACGCTAAAATCCAATGGGTCCAGTGTGTGCTAAAAAGAAACATCTGTTTTGAGGTTGGACAGTCACCATTTGGTATCTCTGGCATCTTCTCATGGCTCCAACAGTGTCAAATGCCCTCGATTGGTATAAACCTTACTTCTGTTTTTTTGTCTTTTCTGATTTTCGCTTTTGCAATTAGTATTAGTTTTAAAGGTTTAATTTTCATTAATGTTTCTGTTATTTATGTGCAATGAGTATTAGTTTTTAATTACATGTTACTTTATAAATGTGAATTTCAGTTCTTCGACCTAGCCGGTCGAGTAGTTTGTTATTGTCTGTTAGTTCTGATTTTTGGTTCTTCGACCTAGTTGGTTGACTATTTTGTATTGAGTTGTTAAGTCTGAATCTTCAGTTCTTCGACCTAGTCAGTCGAATAGTTAATTCTTTATGTTAATTCCATGAAAAACCAAAAGATTAGTTGAATTGTTTATATAGTTAGTTGTATATTTAGTTGTTATTAATCGTAATAGTTTAGCGATGTTCGTTTAATTTCTGTTTTGAGCATTAGTTTGTGAATTTAGTTGTTTGTTCTATGTTTAGTTTGCTCAAATCAATTTGTTTTAATCTAGTTAGTTTGAGTTTTAGTTCCATTTGAAGTCTTGTTTGTTTTGTTAATTGTTAGTTGTGTGAGTTGTTTTGGTTCAAAATTAATAGGGTGGTATTGATATTGTTAAAATCTGAAGATTAGATAGGTTTGATCATGAGTTAGAGTACTAGTAGCTTACTTTTTATCAATAGGGGGGATGAAATGACTCTTTGCTTCTGTTACAGCAAGTTCTCATGCTGTCCTTTCACCTTTTGGACAGCCTTTGAACAGTGTTTAGCACACAAAGTCAGTCCCTTTTTGAACAGATTTTTGGTGAACCAAAATCTGCCCAAAAAGTGGCTTTCTTTGCCTACTTAAGGGCAGCCCTTTCCTCACTTTACGGGGACACTCTATCACACATTGGTAGGACAGATATAAAAAACATCTTTACACTCTAAGAAAATACAAAAAAAAAAAAAACTTGAAAAAAAATCAGCAGCTGAACATCCAAAAGTAAGCTGAAAATTTGAAGTTTGTGAGTTCTTTCTTCCTTTCCTAAGTCGCTGAGCTTTTGGTTTGAGTTTCTGGTTCACATCGGGTTTAAAAGTTTGCTACTGGTTGTTGTTATTTCCACTCTTGTTTCTGCTATTTTCTATTCGTTTTCACTGCTGTATTTTCGATTCTCTGCAATACAAGTAACTCTTGAACCTTTTGTAATGCAGATTTTGCCTAGCAATAACTGAAGATTTGAACCCGTTAGACTGCTGGAATAGAGTTGAATTCATTTTATGAGTTTGTTTAAGCGCTTAACGTTTTTATGTATGGCTCAAGCATGTGAATATGTAATTGATAGTTTGAAGTTCTATTCTTCCTTAAATGTTAATCGAAGCATTCTGTTAATCTCATCTAGTCACAGAAAAGATCATAGACTAGCCAATATGTTTTTGACATGTTTTACTTTGTCTAAATTCTCTGAAAGATGAGGTATATTTTTAAGCATGTACTATTGTTAGGTGTTTCTTATAATCAATATTCAAGTTAAATTGATTAGAGTAAGCATGATATAAAAAGAGGTGTTTGAAAGTTGATAGATTTTGGCATAGTTCATTAAGTTCGACTTTCGGGTGTTGGAGTGAACTAATTTGGTCTCCAATTTTAATTAACTTCAATAGGTTAATCAAGTATACACTCTTAGCGAGTGAATATGCATTTTCTCTTTTAGCAGGTGAGTTGGGTGGTAACAATTTGTTAAGTAAAATGAGATCTATCCATGCATTTTAATTTATTAATCTTAATAATTATTATTCTATATTTTGTTGGTTGCTCGTTTTATTTATTTATTATTTAGAGTTTTCTTAGTTTAGTAGTGTATTAATTATCCATTAAAAAGGTAGAGATGTGGATCATTTATTTTTTCTTTTTGCTAAATCAGATGTGGGCATCAAGGTAATGGGTTTATGTTACTAGAATTTAGAAATGGAAATTTTTCTTTCCTATACCATATAGGAAACTATATTACGAAAAATATCCATAATTTAAAAATTACCTGCCCTGCTAACAGATTTTCTACAAAATATAAATAACTCATTAAAAACAGAATCCTGTTAGCTGTACAATTCCTTTAATAGGCGCGCGAATGTTGGGATACTAAGGATTCTTCCAGATTTTATCAAACGCAAGTCTCGCTATTAAATTTCGCTCGTTTCTCTCCAAAATTCACTACTCTATTTTTACGAAAATACTCTGTTTCACTGGTTTTTCTGATTTCACAAATCAAAAGCGACTTAATTAGCTACAATTCTTCTGTAACAAGTGCAATTATGCCAAAATTCCCAATTATGCTTCAACTGAATGGGAATTGGGATAGCTATAGGAGATATAGAGACTTTCAGGTCGATGGAATTGTAGTCGGTGAGGATGCGAGTTATAGCCTATTGAGTTCTACAATAGCAGAGCATCTAATGATAGATACATCCGAAAAAATAATAGAAATCAAATACATTGTCAACGAACATTGTCCTCCAATGGAAATTAGGAATGATATGGGTGTTCGTGTATACATGGAGACGAAAAAGGAAAACAAAAGCTTAGGAACATATCCGCTATGTATAACAGTACGTGATTTCAATTTGGAATTGAGTATCACCAATTCGAACACAGTTGCAGGTTTGTTCTGTTACATCACTATCGAAATTTGATTGTATATTACTGATCTACAATATTTCTACAAAAAAACTACTTGTCAAAGTCTATATATATATATATATGTATATATATATATATATATATATATATATATTAGTATTGAATTTCATTCTATCTACAATATTTCAACAATAAAACTACATATCATTTGTAGCTCAATATGAAATACAGAGTTTCAATATTTCTACAAATTAACTACAAAATATCTACAAAAAAATAGTTCATACCAGTATTTAGCTTTATTTTATTGCAGGTTCATCTGGAACACTGAAGTTAATTGATATGCCAATATCTCCGGCGATAGTGGAATATGAAAGTATAAAAATAACAGAAAGTACACCAAGTGTTATTGAAGTAGGCCAAGTATACCAAGACAAGCAAACAATTGCAAGTGCAATGAAGCACTATTCTGTCATGAACAAGTTCCAATTTAGGGTGAAAAGATCTATTGCTAGAAGGTAGGAACATATGAATGGTCAAAAATCATTTTTTTTATTTTGTAGTTTATTTGTAAATTTTTTTCTTCAGTTTTTCTTATGATATTGTTTAACAAAATTGTAGATAGTTTGTAGTTGTTTTGTATATAAATTGTTGAATATGATCTTTTATGCTACAACAGTTTTTTTTTTAATCTACATTTTTTATACCAGTATTTAAATTATTTTTATTTTGTAGCTACTGGCTGGTATGTGTTGGTGAAAATTGTACATGGCACTTCAAGGCAACTAGCATATGTTGTTGTTGATTCAGAAAATGACGCATCATGGAAGTGGTTTTTTGAGCAATTCAAACATGCATTTGGTGAAAAACCAAATATGTGTGTTGTTTCGGATCGGAATGAGACTCTCGAAGGCAACATCTATTGTTTATCCCGGCATGCCACATTATATTTGATGTGTAATAGTTGAGGCACCTTCAACTCTTAATGTAGTTAGAAATTATTTTGTTTAATTAGTATTCTCTAATGAGTTAATCATAGCTTGATTGGTTTGTGAATGATTTTTATATAAATAATACACAATTATTTTATTATCTCTAGCACCCATCGATAGTTGTTAATGATCCTTACAGTTTATCTACAAAAACACTACAAAATAACTACATAATCTGGAGTTGACAGAGCAACTACATAATAATTAAGTTGAAAAGGAGTTAACCAGTAACAATAATTAGATCAAGTACTGTTTACTTTCAACAAGTGAATATAAAAACAACAGAATGTTTCCCCCATTGTTTGAACTAGTATACTGGATAAAATAAAAAAATAAAGGGTAAAATAATTGTAGCACAAATCTGCTACAACTAAACTTCAACAATCTTGTTCATAAACTTGTCTACTATCTTTATACAAAACTAGCTGCAACTAAACAATTTAACTACATGTTTCATAAAAAAAAAAATTGCAACTAATTCTTCGTCCTCCAGACTTGTGTTTTCTTGTTCACAACTGGTGCACCTTTTTTCCTTGCTAATCTGCCAGTCACCTCACTTTCAAAAAGGGTCGGATAATGTCTGAAACCTAAGGACCCCACAATCAACATTATGAGGTGCAAAAAATATCCATTTTGCACAAAAAATAAATAATCTCTTATTAATACACTGCTCCAATCTAAAAAAATAACATATCTACATTTGTCATACAATATATCTACAATATATCTACAACTACATAATACAGTTAAAAACAAAAACAATATACTACAATATTTTTGCAATATATCAACAAGTTTAAACAGATTCAGAAAACTACAACTAATCTTCACAATGTAGACAAATAATCTACAAACCACAAAAAACACAGATTATGGAGCCTTTTAAGAATTAAAACAAACAAAAAAACTATTGTTGAAATTACTAAATTCTTACCTTCACCAATGAATGTTGTTGAACATTTTTAGGAGATTTTACAGTAGGAGCTTTTTTTGGAGCTTTTAAAGTAGGAGACACTTTAACTTTCTTTGCAGGTTTAATGAGAGGTTCATTTACAAAATCATCATCAAAATCTATCTCTTTGCCTTTCCTTTTCGCTGAATTGATTTGCCTCGAAGATTCATCAGCATCAAAATTATGTTTTTCTTTAGTTCTAGCTTCTGCCCTAGCTTGACGGGGGGAAAGCCTATGCTTCTTCTCTTCATTTGCATGAGCAGATTTTTCATGCTTTTTCGGTGAATGTGGTGATAAAACACCCAAATCGAAAGAAGGAACATCTGCTTCTTTAACTTTTTTAGGGCTGTTTATTGAAGCTCTGTTCTTCTTCATTGAAAATCTTTGAAGCTGGTCGTTAATGGGTGAATGAACTTTGAAGAATAGTAGAAATTTTGACTGATTTTAGAAGAAAGAACTTGAGAATAGGCGTTAATGGAGGGGTTGCAGATTTTCGCTGATTTTAGAAGAGGAAATAGTGGGTGATTGAAGAGGAAATCGTGGGGTGTGGTTTGATACGTGGGTGAGGGGGTGAGATTTAGAGAGAGAAACGTGGGGGAAGTGGGAATATACGGTAGAGTTAAATTAGGAGATTAATTAATATCATTAAAACCCCTAAAATGTACGTAAATGGTAATTAGGTATATAAAAGATAGTTATATTAAAAGTTAAGCATGGAGAGTAATATAGTTTCCTATATGGCATAGGAACGTAAAAATCCCTTTAGAAATTGAGAAGAGAGTTGGGCCAATTAATTTTCAGGAGTCCATTGGCTAATAAAGCCCATGTCATGTAAAAACAATTGAGTATTTCAGTTGGCCCATTTTTTAAGATAACCATTAGCCAGCCTAGTTGATTAGAAAATCAGGTTTCTTTCAATAAGATCCAATAAAGTGAACTTCTTTAGTAATAATCTTTTTGATAACTTATTTAATTAATTTAAGCGCTAGGAATTAGTTGGCGCGCTTTAACCTTTTTTTTATTCACGGACTCGCTTGCGTAGCATGATGTTTAATATTCAATAAATTAATTCAATAATCTCATACCATACCCATTAGTTTTTGTTAATTCTTTGCTAAAATCACGGATTCGCTTGCGTAGTGCGACAGTTGAATTTTAATCTTCAAGAGCCAATTTTCTCAAATGTAGTAAATTCTCAAAAGTACCACAAATAATTGATTGTCATGATTTCGGATTCGCTTGCGAGGTGCCAAGTAAATTAATTTTGTTTTCGATCACGCATTCGCTTGTGTAACGTGGTTATGAGAGTGTAATACTATTCAAATTATTATTTTTTATTCTAATAATTAAGAAATAGAAGCGGATAGGTAAAACATGAATATCATATAAATCACAGTTTGTCCAAAATTAATTTAAGCCAAGTTTTAAGCCAATAAAGCGACCGTGCTAGAACCACGGGACTCGGGGAATGCCTTGCACCTTCTCCTCGGTCAATAGAATTCCTTACCCGAACCTTGTTTTCGCCGACCGATAAAAAATAGAGTCAAACCTTTCTTTGACTAGGGATTCAAATAAATGGTGAGTTGGAACACCGAAAAATTCAATTCCAAGTGGCGACTCTGTAAATAAAATAATCCCTACTCAAATTTGTCACTTTAATTGAAAAACCTCTTTAACCCACAAATCCATAATACTACATATCTTTTTGGGGGTAGAAAGGGGTGTGACAAGGTATATAAAATTATTATTATTAAAAAATAAAGACTCTTGAACCAAAAAGAAGTTCAAATAGCTCATTTTCATCGGATATATTTTATTAAAAAAAATTAATCCGTCAAAAACTTAAACCAAACTTTTCTGAGCGTGCGTGAATTATTCAACATTTATTAACTAAAAAAACTTTTCAAGTGTAAAATTATAATACTCCAAAATCTAAATGTGTTTGGAAATATCGATACTTTCCCAGGGTGTGTAAATTAGAATTTTATTAACCCAAAAAAAAACCCTCCTAAATCTAAAAGGAAATATAAATGGAGTTAGAATGGAAAACTTTCTTATTGCGTAGTTAACGAAAAGCTTACCGTGTGTGCTTAAAATTCTAGAACCAAAAGGTGTAGAAAAATTAATATTATATATATTAGAGAAATAATTAAATGACTACTGCTAAATAGTAAGAAATTTATTAAACAATTCCTAAATATTAGAGAGTGATAGAAAAGACGAACAACATTTTGCTAAATACCTTCGTGCTTTTAATATAATATACTAATTTCTATGTACGTGCTTTGCACGTGAGTTTTAAGCGATTATAGAGCAAACAATAAATTAAATTGATTATAAATTATATATAAGAATTTCGATCGTGTTAGATGTAATATTATGTCACAAAAATAACTACAATTTTTGTAAGCTTACCCCAAAGGATATGCCCTTCAAATTAATATAATATATGTGCTCAAATTTTTTAAGTGTGAATCAGTTTCTTCTAAAATTTATATGATGACCCTCCTTATTTCAAATCTCTAAAAAATATAATTATTTTTATTGATTGTGAAGAATCATAATAAAAATATATAATAAATATCAGAATTTAATTACCAAAAATCATTATATCAATCATTTTAGATTAAATATCATGTTACAGGAATTACTAGAATTTTCGTAAGATTTTTTTAAAAGATATGCCCTTCAAACTAAGATGAAATACGTGTTCTCCAATACGATATGTGTATCGATCATTTTACCTTTAAAATTAAATTTTAGAATTGTCATAAAACTAATTATTTTTAAATATGACGACAAATTGAGTTAATCAATATTAGAATTATTTAAATACTAATTCCACTTGAATAATGATATATCGAAACTAAATATACTCTTTCAAGTATAATTCTGAGTAATTCTCCGAAATAAATATATCTCGGATGAGCCATCCTTCAATTGTATTTTACTAATTTACTTTAGTATTCTTTTTGAATATCTTTTCTCATTTTTAGGGCACTTTGATTTTGTGTTCATCTGAAATTCATGAATTATCAGTTGTTTGCTATATGTGTGAAGTTCTATCCACTATTTATGTTTTCAATGACTATGTGTATTACTGAAACTGAAAAGGAAGTATGCTAACTTTATTTATTGAAAAGTAGCATAAATTTTAAGTTGAACTATTAACTGATGATTGAGGATTTCTATGAGACGTTTTTCTTAATTGAGTTAGTTATACGTACAAAGTCAATATTAATGATTATTGTCAGGAAAATACATTTTAATTTCATAACTCAAACACTCATTGAGATAGATGAGAAATTTTATTTTGTGTTTCACATTCCACATCACACTTATGTGAGGCCCTTAAGTACTTGACAAGTAGATTCATGGGTCCCATTTATTTACTTTGAAGATAAAACTAAAAAAGGCAATTTAAAAGTCAATTTAATATGCCTAACTAAGGACAAAAATAAACGATAACATAATAATCAAAATGGTAAGAAAATATATGCATTTAAAAAGCTAAACGTTCTTTTCCTTCCGATCGGCACATGAATTTCAGAAGCTAAAACATATAGTCCTATTTGAGTTGGAAAAATATGCTAACTTATAAATTCTTTTTTTTTTCGGGTATGAAAAAAGAACTTTGTTTAACAATTTTTGTTTGAAACTTTTTTTAGACCATTTCTCGATTGAAATTTTTTTAAGACCATTTCTCGCTTTTAACTTTTTTCAGTTGACAAGAGCTTGAAAAACAATCATCTTGTTATGCTTAACAATAATTAAATATATCAAAAAGTGGAAAAAATTATTAATTGATTATTTAGAAAAGTAATTCACATTAATATAATAGAGACGGACAATTGCAGAATAATATAAAACGTTCAATGTTTATTAACTCATCAAATTGTTACTTGCTAGCATTCTTCAAGCCTCTCTCCAATAATATAATTCCAATTCATATGTGGAGCCAAAAAAAGTTTCAATGATGGTGATGATCTAATCGAGGAATGGTATAAAAAAATCAATCGAAAAATGGTCTAAAAAAAGTTGCAAAAAAATTGTTAAACAAAGTTTTGTTTTCATACCTAACAAACAAAAAAAAGAATTTATAAGTTAGCATAGTTTTCCAACTCAAATATTAATATATGTTTTAGCTTCACAAATACATGTGCCGATCGGAAGGAAAAGAACTGTTAACTTTTTAAATGCATATTTTCTTACTAATTTGATTATTATGTTTATTACTTATTTTTGTCCTTAATTAGGCGTATTAAATGACTTTTAAATTGCCTTTTTTAAGTTTTATCTTCAAAGTAAACAAATGGAATTCATAAATCCACTTGTCAAGTAATCTGGGACCTCACATAAGTATGAGGTGGAATGTGACACACAAAATAAAATTTCTCGAGATAGAATACACGCATGATGCGCGTACCTTGAACGATTTTTTATTATTTCTTATTGGATAAAAACTGTAATTACAATTAAATATTTAAAACTTGGGATGAGCTATTATTAATATTTGAATCAAGAACAAAAAAATCTCTTTAACGTTGAGAACAATCCTAATTAACCAAAAAAATTCTTTGATTTAACTAATTTGCGAAATATCCAAGTCATTCTTTTCGACATTTACAATAAAATAGATTATAATATAGTAGTAAGAGTCAAACTGTTAAAAATACAAACGTTAAAAACAATAAGAATGAAACATTAGAAGACAAAATATATTCTAAGTTAGTTGCCATTAATTAATTTTCTTTCTGATATTCGTTCAAATAAATGACAACTCCCTATACTTCTCTCTGTACAAAGTTACTTATTTTAAAATATTAACTTAATGTAGATATTTTATTTAGCATTTGATATCTTGATTTACATGTTCTTCATATACACATATTTTACTGATTGACGCTAACCACACGTGTAACGCACGTACATTAAAGCTAGTTTTCATTAAAAATAGCAAAAGATATTTAGCATTTTCTCTTTCTAACAGTAGCCATCATCCTAAAAATAAGCTTCCATTTCCTTTCAAGTAGTATCCGAAAATCTCTCAATATTTTCTCCCAAATCTCTCTATTTTCTTTTTCTGATTATTTTGATTCCCCACTATGTATATCAAGTTTAGAGAGAGGTCTAAAATATAAATAATTGTAGTTATCTACAATTTATTTTTGTCTGTATATACAAGTGTATGATACAAATAATATAATCTGTGTATATCAAAATGTACATCAAAATTTTATTTTTCTTCTTTGCATTCTGAGTGTATAACACATTTATAGATGCCTTATTCGGAAATTTCAAGACTCAAAATCATCCATTCCGATAATGTATATCGTGATATCACTGTATATCACACATCTGGTATATCCTGGTATATAATATGGTATAAATACATGTATATTTGGTGATATACACAATTGTGGAGAATTACCTGTCTTATTGATTCCGGATCTCCCTCTTCGATTTTAACTTCAAATCATACTTGGGGATGAGAGTTTGAACAGAGTAATCGGCGAATTAAGTGGAAAAAAAAAAGAAAAAGAAAAAAAGATGTAGTTTCCATCATTTATCTCACATATAAGACTAATGATTAGCTCGACCGCTAACCATTTTATGGAACCTTTATAAAGAGAATTCCCAGTAAAAATCATTAACATGGGAAAGTTTGCACAGAAAAAATGCTTATTTATAGAAGCTCCCACCCAGATTCACAGATGGACGATTCTGTTGAGCGTAAACATGGTGAAGGAAGAGAAGGCAACTCAGTGTGCTGGCTAGTTTCTGCATCAACGTCTGCATATAAAACAGCCAATTGCTTGTATTCCTTTATCAATCTCTTCCTAGAAGCAAATGCCTCCTGTATTAGTTCCTGTCGTATAGCAGAGACAAAAACTGAACGTTAATCGAGTTCAGGCTTTAAAGCAGAAGGGAAGCTTATATAGAGAGAGGCTACCTTGTACGACTTATATTTCCTTGGCCTAAACGAAACAGTTCTTTGTAATTTATTGTCCACAAGGACACAACTTTCCTCGAGCTTTCCCTTATCAGTTAGATCAATCGTTTCCATCCCAGGAAGATCAATGCAGCAATCATTCAAGCATCCTGCAAAAAGCATCAAAAGACACGGATATGAATGCCCAGGTCTGAGAAGCAACACATCAATCTGAACAATACGAGTATATATGGCCATGACATCTGTAGCTTCCAAGTTATTTGCTCTCAACCAAGAATTTTCCAAACCTTGTTCCAATCCTCACCCTTATATTTCAAAGAAATAAGTAGTTTTTATAAACCTTCGTGAAACAGATAGAACCTATTCATGCTGATTTTGCTGGTTCCAAGATTGATCTAAATTGCTGCTGCGTGTTCCATGAAATGATGAGGATATAACAGGATAAAGTAAATAATAATCAACTAGTACGATTTTTCCAAACAAGGAATACAGCACCGAGAAATATTATGGTTAATATTTTATAAAGAGCAACCCTTTTATTCTTCCATAAGTTTATAGTGGAGAAAACATGCTAGTCAATATCATCCCTTCGCCCTCAAATTTCCTTTTTCATTTCTTTTTTTGAGCTTTCCTTCCGAGAAAAAAATGATACACTATGTTATAGCATCTTTGCATTACTCAAGGACAATGAGTACTACGTAATAAGCATGTAGTGCAGCAGGGATCTGAGTTTGCATTCATTTCTCATTATTCTCTTTATTTTCATACATGCATCATCATCTCGGCTGTATTCCCATAGTTTAATTGCGAGTTTGTTAGAAACACATGAAATTTCAAAGGAAGGAAAGACAAACATGTACCTATTTCTGCAGGACACAAAAGATCCTTCAACTGAGAGCTTGGATACCACTCAAGGTTATTTCTTATTGAACCAGAATACCCAACTGACTCGTGAGAACTCGAGAAGTTTACATCTGCAGAAGGAGAAATCTTTTGAAGCAGTAGATACCACAGAAAGAAGAGGAAGTAGAAACAGAGACAACTAAAAACTGGACAGTATTTATTTTTGACTACTCCACTAGAGGGTTCGAAGAGGAATCCACTTACCACTGAAATCCGTCAACGATGCAGCAGCGCTTGAGAGAGCTGGAATGACAGCAACAACATTGTTTGCACTCGCTAAAGGAGTTGACAAGGAAGATGAGAGGCCAGTGGTGATACTACAATTGGACTCTGCTTCCAGCGAACAGTTTCCAATTGACAGGCTCGAAGATTCTGTTAACGGGGAAGTGTCTGATACTCCGGTGTCTATATCCACGCTTTCATTCTCTACAAGAACTTGAGAAAGTACAAGTTCAGATGACTGGAATGTATTTGGAGCATCTTCAAATGCCCCCTTACTTGACTTATCAGAGACACAAGTAACATCGTCCAGGAAGCTTTTACAGACGGGCATGGACACCCCAAATTTAAGTGAAGTTGGAGGTATATCAGATGTAAATGCTGGGGTTTGCGGCAAACTTTTATCTCTAATAGAACTTGATTTCTTGGGTGCAAGTTGATCCTCACTGGTGATATTGTCTTGCAATATCGTATGAGTTATTGAAACATTGGAAATGCTCTCAGCAGCATCAAAAAACCTGTTGCATCCTCTCTCATCCTCTGGGAAGGTTCCAAGTTCTGTATTAAAAAATGAAGTTGGATTTGGGAACTTAGCCGTGATGGAATTTCCATGACTTTCCTCCATTAAAGATGGTAATGACTTGGATAAAGCAATATCTCCAAAAGAATTTGATTGAGCAGTGATTGGTTGAACCTCACCAGTGATGTTCCGTTGCAAAACAATCTGACTACTTGGTGCAGTAGAAATACAGTTAATAGCATCAGGAGAGCTATCAAACATTTTCTCATTCTTCTCAGAGGCACTGGATTGTGATTTAGACAAATTATCCAGAAATGAACTTGATCCCTCAGCCAGTGGTTGTTCCTCCCTAACGATATCATCTTGTAGTATAATCATCTGAGAGCTTGATACATCAGAAAAACAGTTATCATCATCTGAAAAGCTACCGCTCTTGGTATCTTTGGAATCTTTGTCAGAGCAGGATTCAGATGAAATTGTGGCTACCGAAGTACTTGATTCCTCATCTACCAGTTCTTCCTCCCTTGTTATATTCTTTTCAAAAACCGTACAAGAGCTCTTACAAGTTGCACCTGCTCTATCATTTCCTACAGAAAAATCAATTTCTCCTTCTTCGGAAGCTATTAAACCATCAAGTTCAGTTGAAGTTGAAGCATTTTGGCTTTCGATGAAACTATCAGCAGCCTGATCCAGAGATGATTGTTCTTTGATAGGGTTCTGTGTAGTGCCTGCGACTGAACTAGTATAAGTACCAACATTGTACTTTTGCTTTCCATTGACAGCTTGTGTTTCCCTTATTATATGATCATCTATTGGGATGTGAAAATCTTGCACCACACCAGAGTATAACTTTTTCATGCTTGCACCAACAGTTTGCACCTGATTCTCAACATATTTAACTGTGTCCTAATAGTTAAGAATTAAGCTACATTAAAACCCCAAAATACTCATAATATGGTCAAATGTTCTGTCCATCACAACAAACTACTAGTAACATGGAGATTCCAAGGAAACAAAACAACAAGAGAGAAAGCATATATATCGAAGTATATGATACATCTGAAAGCAGTTAATGGTCAAAACGGATCACATTTACATACCTTGGTTACAAATCCATCTACCTCCTGGCACACAGCCTCAAACTTGTGGTATATGTTTCCAATCCAACTTTTGCTTCTGATTTTCTCCATGGTGCAATGTAAGAGTTGATTATAACACTAAATCCTGATCACACTTCAAAATGGTTTAAACAAGGCAATGTCCTAATCCAAAAAACAGTATCACCTGCCAAAAACAATGACCTGCATAAACATCATGATTAATGTTCTGTCACATAAACTCGGAAGACATAAATCTAGGAAGCCAAGCACATAACAAAGCACCCCAATGCAGCTGGATTTAGCTTCCTCAAAAATCTTCAAAAAGTATAGGCCACAGACATAGTTTTAAAAGCTATAAAATCTGAAAATTCTTCTACTGAACATCTTTTCACTAATTGTGATCGAAATTTAGTGCAACTTAAGACAAATCAATTTAGTGCAAAGCTATAACATCTTTTAGCGCAACGTAAGACAAATCAATATCAACTACCGGTGGTACCTGAAGCTGGAAACTTTTCAGACTTATCACGCTATAAGTGGGAAGCTTGGTGCACAAGGCATCCCGTGTTCGCACATGGTCTAGGAAGGGCCGCACCCCAAGGGGTGTGATGTAGACAGCTTACCCTAATGCAAGCATTAGTGGCTGCTTCCATAGCTCGAACCCGTGACCTATAGGTGGTCACACGGAGAAAACTTTAACGTTGCTCCAAGACTCCCCTCCAAGCTATAAGTAACCAAGCTATAACACCTTTAGTAGATAGGGAGTATAACGAGATTGTGGTACCATACACTATTAAGAGATGAAGTTCTTACAAGTTTTCGGCTATTTGAGTTGAAAAAAGAAAAAAAAAATTAATAACGAAAGTAGAAAGCAGAGCATTTAAAATGATTCAGCTCTTAAAAGAACAATAAAGAGAAAGATGAACAAAGATTCTATCTTTCAGCAACACAAAAAAAATATATTCTGCAACACAAAGCATCAAAGCCAGGAAAAAGGCATAATCATACGTCAATAACCAAAAATCATCAGCTTAGAGGTCTTAATGTACTAAATTACAGTAGAAGCAACTTAACAGTCGCAAAGGTCACAACTTTAATTTCTATTTTGACCAAGCAAGAAAAAACAACCCGCATCCTCTACTGCCATAAATATCAAGAAAAAAGTGTTAGATGATCGGAAGAAACAATAATGGTAAATTTACCTAGACTGTTGGAACATTATCACCAGCGACCAAACAACCACGGAAAGATGAAGAATTACGCTGTAATAATATGAAATAATAAGCAAAACGTCAAAGGGGTTATCATTAAACAAAGATAACAAACTATCCAAAGGTAAAAGATAATATGGGGTTAACGCAAACAATACAACTTTACAGAAAAAACTGAAGTGGGGAAAAAGTGAAAGAAAGACGAACTTACGGGTAATTTACAGCGGCTGAAATGAAGAAACTGAAGAATTGGGAGAAGGGTTTTAGAGCTGTAGAAACAAAAATCTCTATGTATATATTTAACAACTAAAGTATACACATTGAAAAGGTTTCAGAAATTGTTGGGTTGGAGTTTAGTGTTTATTTGGGGTATGGAATTTTCTAAACTATTTCCTTTTGTTAATAGGAAACTTCAATTTTTGTTTTGTTTCACTTTCTTTTTAATTATTGTATTACTATATTGTATTTACTATTGTGGTATCATCTGGGATCACGCGACAGTCCATCCCAAAGTTTCTGCTCTTTTTCTTGTGAAGTCCTCCTTGAATTATACTTGCGGCAACCTTTACATGATAGGATTTTTATCCCCTTATTTCATAAGGGTATTATCATTTTTAGCACTCGTCAGAAATTATTTATATTTAATAACAAAAAAAGTATATAAAATTTATTTAATTTTTGTATATAACATAAATAGTGTATATATACAAAAAATATACAAAATTTATACATTTTTTCGGTTATTAATTTTACCGTGGCTATCCAGTGTCATTTTCCCTATTTCATAAAGGGTTGATGAAATTAAGGTTTAATAAGAAAATGGTTGGAAAATAGGATATGTTGGTCCTTAGTAATTTCGTTTGGATTTTTTTTCCTTGGACTCACAGTTTATCTGTTTTAGAATTAACTTCATACTTAGCAAGTCTGAAGTTGGAAAAAATTGCGTTTGAAGTTGCAAATTTAAGCGCACTTAAGTCTGTTTTAGTCTGAAATGCGGCTAATTTTTGCATGTACTTAAATTGCACTTAAGATGCACTTAAGACTTAATTGGAATGAAGTGAGGCTAATTTTTATATGCACTTAAGACTTTTAGTCTGAAGTGCAAATTACCCAGAAATAGAAACTTGTTTTTCTAATTTTAACAATCCAACATACGATTCAACACTCAAATCTACTCCAAATGAGATCAAATTTGAATCATAACTTTCGAATATCATAAAAGAACAAACTCCAATCATCAATTTGTCAAATAACAACAAATATGACAAACTTATTTTACAATTAAGAGGACGAGGAAGAAACTCTAAGCAGTAGCAAAGAGATAAGCGCCACAATAGCGTACTACTATAAAACACAATAAACCACTTTAAAGCTGCTCATATACACCATGTAAATTTACTTTTACCTTTGTTTTCAGAGAAGATGTTACAGCCCACACGTAACATTTAGAATTTGATAAGTTTGGTTTCCAGCCGGGCCAACCGGCTGGCGATCCGTAGGGGAAAAGGGGATTTCGCGCTTTCATTAGACGTGCACCAGTTGTCCCACCGGGTGCAATGACCGGGGCGGCGAATTTGACCCATTTTGTATATGGAGCGGGAGAATTTCCTATGCTTGGTTTAGTATAAAAGAACATTGTAGCTCTTTTTATTTCATTCTAGGAAGTGTCACTTTAATTCATCTAAAAAAGCTCTCAAGTTTCTAAGAAGTTCCCTAAACGATTCAGGGCTAGGATCAAAGGCAAACTTAGTGGGAAGATTAGAGAAAAGATCTCGCAATCATTTCTGGATCAAACATTCTTCTGTTACATTGATTTTGAATATTCTTGAGAAGTGAAGCTTTCCGTTATAGAAGGGTAAGAACCCAGAAGGTGTAACTAGTTCATCAAAAAGATATGTAAGGCAGTCTTTTCTCCTTGGCATGGATTGATATAACTGTTTCTTTCGGAATGAACCTCGTATTGTAAAACTTCATTGTCCTAAGCTTTCCTTGGTAAAGTTGTTCATGTTCTTGTTCATTATTACCAGTAGTGTTTTCTTTAGGTTAAGGATTTTCTCCGATGGTACCGTAAGGCTATAAGGTGCAATCTATTATATGTTTAATTTTGGAAATTATGGAAAGTTAAACATGTATTGTATTTAGATTGACACTTGTATTTATTGCACAATATCGATCCCATGTTTGGCCAGGTACAAAATAACATAACATGAGATGCTACCGAGCCCATGTGTGGCCGGGTACAGAATGACATGGTATCAGATATTATCGAGCCCTTCTGTACCCGTGTACGGAATGATATAACACAAGAATTTATTGAGCCCATGTGTGGTCGGGTATGAAATGATATAACATAAGAATTATCGAGTCCATGTGTGTTCGGGTACGAGATTGTAATACCCTATATATTAATAAAGGCATAAAACTCTTTAGCTAAAGAAAAAAAAAGGATAATAGTAGAATGGGCTAAGCCCACTGGAAAGAGAACTATAAAAGGGAAAAGGGAAAAGGGAAAAAGGGAACGCAGCAAAGCTGCGGCTAAAACAAACCAGAAGCTAAAAGGCGTAAAAAAAACAGAAGAGAAAATCCCTTACGAAAAGGGGGGAAAGATTTCTGGTGTTGCCTCGTGCCAAATATCGTTTCCATTCAAACAGTTCACATATATTCTTTAGTCTGTACGAAAGCCCCAGATAATTACATATATTTTTCTTCTTTTGAAACAGTAGTAGTTTATATACATGATTCCTCGCGAGACTAAGCAAATATAATATCGGGATTTGATTTTGAGTTGAATAGGAGGTTAGGGAACTGAGAGAATTCCATAAGCCTTTTCATGAATTAAACGGGTATATTATATGAATAGGCTAAAAAGTCATAGATTATGGACTAGTTGAATTACTCATAGAATGGGTAAATATAATTCGACAAATTGATGGTCAAACATGAACCTCTGAGGGTTAATATATTATTTAAATTAGTTAATGAATTAGTTTGAACTAGAAAATTGACACGAGATTGATATGATGTGATTATAGATTGATCGGAGTAAGTTGTACGGATTGCTCGAGGTGAAGTGTTTGGTAATTCGATACGAGTACTGTGAGTAGTAACCTTATCGCAATTTGTGTTTTCATAACTTACATGATTTACACATGATTTTTAGTATGAACATGTCATCGACTATTTTGAATTTGCATGTGGGACAAGTCCTTTACTCGATATGATACCGAAGTAATTATTTGAGATGATTACAATTGTTATGAATATTCTCACTATTACTAGATAGGTTTTATCGTTACTTGAGATATGATTACTATTACCGAATGAAATTACATGATTTGATAAGAACTAAAATGCCATGTACTATTTTAAAAGTATTTTCATATGCGTATTGACGGATTATAAAGACAAGTATAAACGAGAGGAGACTTTGAAGGATCCCGTAGCTAACGGCGGGTTCGTTAGACTTGGTGCACCTTATATTTACACATTAATGATTATAGTTATAGCCCTCGCTAGTGGGAAGGTAGAACTATCATACAGTTACAGTTTTCCGTCGAGTATGGACCTACAGTTATATTTGACTCCTTTTACCAAGGGGTCTACACAGTGATACAGATTACATGATCCTTTTCTGGAAACCTCCTAAATATAAAGATTTGCTATGACACAGTATTTACCGAGTTTATTACCGAATTGTTAAATTAATTTTGTTACAGGAAACACATGATTAGTCTGATTATTTTTACCATTTTAAAAAGGAAATTTTATTTTATGATAGTTCTACTTATTATTATACAAGTATATTTTCTAACTTGTTCCCAATGGAAAATGCTTATAGTTAAGTGTTATTACTCACTGAGCTAGTGCCCCGTTATTTTTTTTTACAAAGAAAGCAGTTGACGCAGGCGAAGATTTCGTTATTAGAGCGCACAGGTTGATAGTTCTTGGCGAGTCCCGCACTCGTTCACGTGGGCAAAGATTTTTATTTATTTGCTATAGTTTTTTCTTTTGAACTCTTAGAGTGCTCCATCGTTATCTTATTAGTGTCGTGAGTATTCATTTATTAAAATGGACTAGTTACTAGTATTTACACTTTCTTTCCGTATTTTTTAGAGTTGGCTTTGATTTTATTATGTTGAAGAGGTTGGTAATATTGGTGGAAAATCGTTTGTAGTTAGATGATGAAGATTGTGATTGATTTAGGTGAATATTGATTTGTTGTTATTTGTTTATGAGACAGGAAATTTTTTGGATACTCCAAAAATAGGGGAAACTCTATCCGTTTTTCTGTAAAATACTGATAAGGCTTACTTGGGAGAACTTGCTCCTAAGCGTCGGTCACGATCCTAAATTGGGCCGTGAAAAACTTGGTATCAGAGCTTAGGCTGTAAGTCCTGAGTCATGGATCAATGTTTAGTAGAGTCTGGTTCATAAGTATGTAGGCGCCCATACTTATGATCTTGAGGCTACTGAACATCTAGGAATGTTTTTCCTTCTTTCATTATTTGATCGTGCGTTTGATATAACTTGAGATTGATTTTGGAGTATTTCTTTCGCAGATGGCTAGGACACACACTCCCTCATCTGCTGGATGTGGTGCTGGATGTGGTACTACCGAGGTGGCGGTCAAATTGGGGCTCATCAGACTATAAGACAGGCCGGTCCTCAACTTGAAGTTGTGAAGATAGGTCAACCCCAAGCTGCTATGCCAAATCATGTGCAAGAATAGGGAGTTCGGGACTCTCCACCACCAGTGCCAACTGTTGTACCTACTGTTACCTTACCTGCTAACACAGTGGAAAAGGTTATTGAATGTGTTAGAGGTATTGGTGCCTACTCAGGATGGAGGTATCCCTACAAGAGTTCCTGAAATTAAAATCACTAAAATTCACAGGTTATGATAATTCAGCAGATCCTTAAAGTTTCTTGGATGGAACACTCAAGGCATTACGTGCTCTAGAATGTTCTACTGAGAGAGCCGTGGAGCTCGCAGCATACAAACTAGACGATATCACCAATACATGGCATGAAACTGTATTTCTAGGAAGGCCAGCAGGAGCAGCACCACTGACATGGGATGAGTTCAGTGAGTTGTTCATGGATCATTTTCTTCCAGAAAGCCTGAGGCAAAAATATGCTAGAGACTTTGAGATATTGGTTCAGACTCCAGAAATGGATGTGTCAACATATAACACCAAGTTTTGTAATCTGGCTAGATATGCTCCTTACGTAGTGCATACTCAAGAAGCTAGAGTTCAAAGGTTTGCTGATGGGTTAGTTGGTCATCTATACACTGTAGTAGCCCCACAGATGAAGACTTTGTCCTACTCGAATGAAATCGATCTCACTAGAAAGATTGAAAACAAAGAACGTGATGAGCATACAACTAGTGATTTATGTAAGAAGGCAAAGACAGGAGGATCTTTTAGTGTAGGTTTTAGTGAAAATCGCAAAGTAGAAAATCAGGGACATCAGCAAGAGAGTTCTCATACAAGGACACACTTTTCTTCACAGTCCGCATACAGACCACATTACAGACAGGGTACTAGGGGACCATCATCATCATCTGCACATCGTAATTCTGGGTAGATATACTCCACTACACCTGTCTGTTAAACCTGTGGTAGATCACATTTGGGCCAGTATCATGTTCTGACTAGAGAGTGCTTCGATGTGGGCATATGGCCAGTTGGGACATCACTTGAGGGATTACCCTCAGTCTTCGAGGAATTTCAACCAGAGTTCTACTCAGTCAGCTTCACCTACTCAGATTACCCGTAGTACTTCAGGTTCTGCAGGTATAAGAAATAGAGGTCAAGGTGATAGGGATCGTGCTACTGTGAATCAAGGACAAGGAAATGCTGTTAGAAGTCAGGCGAGAGTTTTTACATTTACTAGACATGATTCCCAAGTCTCGAATGTTGTGGTTACAAGTATTCTTTCTATCTGTTCATTTGATGCACTTGCGTTGATTGATCTGGGATCTACTCACTCATATGTGTCCTTGTACTTTGGTTTGAGGTTTGGTAGACATCCTGAGCTATTGAATGATCCTTTTCTAGTTGCTACTCCTATTGGAGAGTCTCTATTAGCTGAATACGTGTATCGTGCTTGTCAGATTCGGGTTGATGGTAGAGACACACTAGCTGACCTTACTGTACTTGATATGATTGACTTTGACATGCTGATGGGAATGTATTGGTTATCTTCTTGATGTTTTATTGTCAATTTACATGCAAAGATAGTTAAGTTTAAGATACCAAACAAACCCAGCTTTGTTATAAAAGGGGGTCAGGTTCCAGAGATTTACAAAGTTGTATCTATTATGAAGGATTAATGACTTTTAAAGAAAGGTTGCTTGGGTCTCTTAGCTATTGTAATGACGCAAGAAACTAAACAATTATTATAGAAAATGTACCAGTAGCGAGAGAATTTTGTGATGTATTTCCTGAGTATTTACCAAGATTGCCTCAAATACGAGAAATAGATTTTGGTATTGATTTGCCACCTGACACACAACCCATATCGATACCCCCATATTGGATGACACTAGCAAAGGTGAGGGAGCTAAAGAAACAGTTGCAGGATTTGTTAGATAAGGGGTTTATCAGACCTAGTGTATCACCATGGGGTGCATCAGTATTGTTCGTAAAGAAGAAAGACGCATATCTGAGAATGTGCATTGACTACAAACAGTTGAACAAGATAAAAATACGCAGTAAATATTTTTTGCCTCGTATAGATGACATGTTTGATCAGTTACAAGGAGATGCCCACTTTTCAAAGATTGACCTCCAATCTGGTTATTATCAGCTTAGAATCAAAGATGAAGATATTTCTAAGACTGCTTTCAGAACTTGGTACGGGCACTATGAGTTTCTGGTGATGCCTTTCGGACTGACTAATGCTCCAGTTGCATTCATGGATTTAATGAATAGAGTGTTCAAGTCATTTCTAGATAGATTTTTAATAGTATTTATTGATGAGCTCGTATATTCTTGTAGCTAAAGAGAACACGAGAATCACCTAAGGACTGTGTTGCTGACATTGCGAGAACATCGGCTTTATGCTAAGTTCTCAAAGTGTGAATTTTCGCTAAACTCTGTAGCAATTCTAGGGCATGTTGTATACAAAGATGGAATTATGGTTGATCCTCAGAAGACAAAAGCTGTGCAGAAATGGCCCAGACCTACTTCTTCTACAAAGATTCACAACTTTTTAGGCTTAGCAGGCTATTACAGGCATTTTTGTGCAGGATTTCTCTAGAATAGCAGCGCCACTAACTAAGCTAACACAGAAAAATGCAAAATTTTAGTGGACGGAAGAATGTGAGTAAAGCTTCAAAAACTCAAAATATGTCTGACAACAACACCAATATTTGCTTTGCCATCGGTTTCTGGAGGATTTATGCTGTTCTATGATGCATCAAGGGTGGGATTAGGATGTGTTCTCTTCAAAATGGTCACGTTATAGCTTATGCTTCAAGACAATTGAAAACGCACGAGCAAAACTATCCTACACATGATTTGGAGATGGCTGCAGTGGTATTTGCTTTAAAAATTTGGAGGCACTACCTATACGGTGAAACTTGTGAGATTTATACTGACCATAAGAGTTTGAAGTATATTTTTCAGCAGAGAGATCTAAATCTTCGACAACGTCGCTGGATGGAACTACTCAAGGACTATGATTGTTCTATTTTGTATCATCTGGAAAAGCCAATGTGGTGGCTGACACATTGCGCAAAAAATCTATGGGAAGTTTGGCACATATAGTTCATGCAAGGAGACCTTTGGCTAAAGATATTCAAAGACTACAAGGTACATGTATCAAATTTAGTGTGGAAAAATCAAGGACATTGTTGGCATGTGTTCAATCCAAGTCTTCATTAGTCGAGCGCATTAAGGCGACCCTTCCCCAATATAAGGATGAGCGATTATGCAAATACAAAGATGAGGCCTTAGCTGGTAAAAACAGTATATAATCGTTGAAAGTGATGGTGGTTTTCAAATGGGTGACAGGCTATGTGTAGAAGACGTAGATGGGTTGAGACAAGTTATTCTTGAAGAAGCCCACAATTCTAGATACACTATACATCCTAGATGCACAAAAATGTACCATGACCTGAAGCAATTTTATTCGTGGGAAGTCACGTAGAAAGATTGCTAACTTTGTTTTGAGTTGTTTGACTAGTCAACAGGTCAAGTCTAAGCATCAGTGACCCACAGGACTACTAAAACAAATTGAGATTCTAGAGTGGAAATGGGAAAGAATTATCATTTCGCCAGCTGAGAGGCTATTTATAGGATGGGATTTCAATGGTCATATTGGGTCAATTTCTGGTGGCTATGGCGAGGTGCACGGCGTCTTCAGTTTTAGTGCTAGAAACGGAGGAGGAACTTCATTGTTGGATTTTGCAAAAGCATTTGAGCTGGTGATTGCGAACTCTAGTTTTTCGAAGAGGGATGAGCATTTGATTACATTTCAAAGTACGGTGGCGAAGACTCAAATTGACTACCTCCCCCTTAGGAGGTGTGATAGAGGGTTGTGCAAGAATTGCAAGGTTTTCCTGGGGGAGACCCTCGTGATGAAACATAGGCTCTTGGTGATGGACATCGCTATCATGATAAAGAGGAAGAAAAGGTCTATGTGAGGTCGACCGAGGATCAGGTGGGGAGCCTTGACTAAGGATAAAGCTCAGGAGTTGGGGGGAGGTTACCCGTCATAGGAGCCTGGAGGAGTAGTGGGGACGCGAGCGCAATGTGGACGACGACGGCGAACTGTATAAAGGAGGCGGCGAGAGAGGTATTAGGGGTCTCGAAGGGTTACTCTGGCGGGCATAAAGATGACTGGTGGTGGAATGAAGTGGTCCAAAGTAAAGTGGAAGGGAAGAAAGCAGCGTACATGAAGTTAGTAGGGAGCTCAGGCGAGGAGGAGAGGAGAGCCAATAGAGAGAGGTATAAGGTAGCTAGGAAGGAGACGAAGTTGGCTGTCACAGAGGCTAAGACTGCAGCATTTGGTCGTATGTTCGAGGAACTAGGTGACAAAGGCGGGTATAAGAAGTTTTTCCGGCTGGCCAAGACGAGTAGAGGAAGGCTCGAGATCTAGACCAAGTAAGGTGCATCAGAGATGAGGACGATAGAGTATTGTTGGGAGCGGCACTGATTAAGCGGAGATGGCAGACTTACTTTCATAAACTCCTAAATGAATAGGGGGATAGGGATATTGTACTAGGTGAATTGGGTCATTCCGAGAGTGAGATTTTGGGTAATATAGTCGCATGAAGGTTGAGGAGGTCGTGAGGGATATATGAAAGATGAGTAGGGGCATAACAAACCGGCCAGACAAAATTCCAGTAGAATTTTCGAGGAGTGTGGATAGAGCTGACTTTGAATAGTTGACTGGGCTGTTTAATGTGATTTTCAGGACATAGAGGATGCCAGGCGAGTGGAGGTGGAGTACGGTGGTACCGTTGTACAAGAACAAAGGCGACATCCAGTGTTGTAACAACTATAGGGGTATCAAGCTGCTAAGTCATACCATAAAAGATTGGGAGAGGGTAGTAGAAGTAAGGGTGAGGAGGACGGTGTCTATATCCAATAACTAGTTTCGGTTCATGCCGGGTTGGTCGACTACGAAAGCTACCCACCTTATTAGGAGGTTGGTGGAACAGTACATGGATAGGAAGAGGGATCTGCACATGGTGTTTATTGACCTGGAGAACACGTATGTCAAGGTTCCTAGGGAGATTCTTTGGAGATGCCTGGAGGCTAAAGGTGTGTCGGTCGCTAACATTAGGGCGATTAAGGACGTATGATAGAGCTAAGACTTGGTTTAGGACACTGAGAGCTGAATTTGAGCATTTTCGGGTTTTTATGAGGCTGCACCAAGGATCTGTGCTTAGCTCGTTCTTATTTGCCCTGGTGATGGATGCACTGACGCACCATATTCAAGGGGAGGTGCCATGATGTATGTTATTCACTGACGATATAGTTCTAATTGATGAGAGGTGAGGTGGCGTTAACGAGAGGCCGGAGGTTCGGAGACAGGCCCTTGAGCCTAAGGGTTTAGAGCTAAGACAGAATACCTAAAGTGCAAGTTCAGCGCCGAGTTGAGGGAAGCGGGCGTGGACGTGAGGCTGGAATCACAGGTCATCCCCAAGAGAGGCAGTTTCAAGTACCTAGGGTCGGTTATCTAGGGGGATGGGGAGGTCGATGAGGATGTCGCACACCGTATAGGGGCGGGGTGGATGAAATGGAGGTTAGCATCTAGAGTCCTGTGTGACAAGAAAGTGCCTCTGTTTATCAAAGGCAAGTTCTATAGAGCAGTAGTTAGACCAGCCATGTTTTATGGGGTAGATTGTTGGCTAGTTAAGAACTTACATATCCAGGAGATAAAAATAGTAGAAATAAGAATATTGAGCTAGATGTGCGGGCACCCTAGAATGGATAAGATTAGGAATGAAGTTATTCGGGAGAAGCTGGGCGTGGCTCCTATGGATGACAAGATGCTGGAAGCGAGGCTCAGATGGTTCGGGCACATGCGGAGGAGAAGCCTAGATGCCCCGAAAAGGAGGTGTGAGCGATTAGATTTGGGGGGTATGAGAAGAGGTAGAGGGCAACCTAAGAATTATTGGGGAGAGGTGATCAGGCAGTACATAGCGTGACTTTATATTTCTGAGGACATGGCCCTTAATATGAAGGTGTGGAGGTCGAACATTAGGGTTGTGGGTTAGGAAGTAGTTGAGCAATTTCTACTTCGTACCGGGTATGAGGCTATCCTGATAGGTTTTCGTCTTAGATTGCTAGTGGTTAATGTTGTGTTCACACTATTCTTCTGTTTTCATAGTATATGGCCTTATTTACTTGTTATTGTTATTGCTTTTCATCTATTTTCTGGTTCTTATGTCGCTATTATTATTTCTATGTTTTCTGTTGATGGTACTGATGTATTTGTCTCTTTTCGTCTTTTTAAGCCGAGGGTCTTTCGAAAACAACCTCTCTACTCCCTCGGGGTAGGGGTAAAGTCTGCATACTTATTACCCTCCCCAGACCTCACTTGTGGGATTTCACTGGGTTGTTGTTGTTATTGTTATTTAGCTAAATTTGCTTACAACAATAGCTTCCAATACAGTATTCAAATGGCACCGTATAAAGCATTGTATGGTAGAAAATGTCGTTCTCCTATCAAATTGTTTGAAGCTTGTGAGACTAACTTATTGGGACCCGACTTAGTACAAGAAGCTTTTGACAAGGTCCAATTAATCAGGCAGAGGTTGCTCACAGCTCAACATAGACAAAAGTCTTATGCAGATAAGAGAAGAAGAGATTTAGTGTTCACAATTGAGGACAAAGTGTTTCTACGAGTCTCCCATATGAAAGGTGTGATGCGGTTTTGGAAAAGAGGCAAGTTGAGCCCTAGGTTTATAGGACCGTATGAGATACTAGACCGAGTGTGAGATGTGGCTTATCGTTTCGCTCTTCCTCCTAAGTTGTCTTTTATTCATCCAGTGTTTCATGTCTCATGCTAAGAAAATATATATCAGACTCATCTTAGGTGCTTGAAGCACCGACTATACCGCTCGATAAGAAGTTGTCTTACGAGGAAGAACTGATGGCTATTGTTGATATACAAGCAAGAAAACTACGGTCAAAGGATATTGTGTTTGTTAAAGTGTTATGGAAAAATCATACTGTTGAAGAAGCTACTTGGGAAGTAGAAGATGCTATGCCAGTCAACTATCCTCACTTGTTTTAGTTTACATGTATATACCTAATTTAAGTTCTTTCTTTTAGTCTACATGTATATACCTAATTTAAATTCGGGGACCGAAGTTCATAAGGTGGGGAAAATATAATACCCTATATATTAATAAAGGCATTAAAGTCTTTAACTAAAGTCAAAAAAAGGATAATTGGAGAATGGGCTAAGCCCACTGGAAAGAGAACTAGAAAAGGGAAAGGGAAATGGGAAATGGGAAAAGGAAAAAGGGGAACGCAGCAAAGTTGTGGCTAAAACAAACCAGAAGCTAAAAGGGGTAAAAAAGAAGAAGAGAGAATCCCCTTTAGCCAACACACAACAGGGAAACAAAAAAGGGGGAAAGGTTTCTGGTGTTGCCTCGTGCCAAATACCGTTTTCATTCAAACAATTGGCATATATTCTTTAGTCTATACGATAAGCCCCAGGTAATTACATATATTTTTCTTTTATTGAAACAATAGTAGTTTATATACATGTCACGACTTGGAATTCCCACCTTCGGGACCGTGATGGCGCCTAACATTTCACTCGCTAGGCAAGCCAACGTTTATTTATCCATTTTCAACAGTTCAAATTAAATAATAATAAAAAGTCTGAAATAACTGAGATAAACTCTAAAGTAAAGAGCGGAAAATATAACAACTGAAATCTCTAATATAGCCCGAATCTGGTGTCACAAGTGCACGAGCTACTAGAATAGTAAAAATAAATGGTCTGAATAAAAAAGAAGGGGACTTTAAGGGTTGCGGACGCCGATGAGCTGTACCTAATGTCTCCACTCAATCGCCGACCCGAGCAATCTACGGACCTCCGCTAGGATCGAATCCAAAATCTGCATACGAAGTGCAGAGTTTAGTATGAGTACAACCGACCCCATGTACTCTGTAAGTTCCGAGCCTAACCTCGATGATGTACTGACGAGGCTAAGGCAGTCACCTATAATGACCTATACGCAGTATAAAAATAATGGCAAGAAAGAAAATGCAGGAACGAATTAAAGCAGTTAATACATGGAAATGACTCAACCTCCAAAGGAAAACCAGCAAATGCCAGAAATACCAATCCTTAGAGTCTCGTATGAAAATATTGAAGCCAACACAACACGATAAGGAAATAGAAACACATAGACTGTTGCGGCGTGCAACCCGATCCCACCGTACAATACAATCCTCCTTTATTCTACCATAATAATATCAACAAGAATAAATAAATATATATTGCGGCACGCAACCCAATCCCACCATATAATAAGAATCAATATCATAATTCACCCTTGTTTCATCGTATTAAGCCATCCTTATTTCACCTGTTGTGGCGCACAACTCGATCCCACTGTGTCAATATAAATTCACCCTTATTTCGCCATATCAATTCACCCTTATTTCACCTGTTGCAGCGTGCAACTCGATTCCACCGTACAGTATAAATAAGTCAATAAGTTCATTTAATTTAACAACATAAATCACAAGAGTCCTCTACGAGTAATGGATATGAAGCAGAAACAGAAAGGATACCTTGTCTCAAATTAAGAATCCACTATAATGAATACTAAATGGCAAGACAATTCAATAAACGACAACTAAGGTTACAAGTAAGTCATGAAAGCATGGGAAAATCTAACATTTTTAACACGAGAATAATAAGTGATAAGTAACAAATAAAGGCATGGGAAGCATTTAAAGCATGCAACAGTTAAGGCATGGAAGGAAATAACTAATAAAATGCGAGAAATCAGGGAAAGAAGTAATTCGGCGGTGTATAAGCACTCGTCACCTTGCATACACACTACAACACATGAATTCACATAACATATAGTTCAAGGGTTCCCAATTCCTTCAAATCAATATTAACCCAACACTTACCTCACTCCGCAGATAACACAGAGCTCTACCGGGACCTTTCCTCTAAAATCTGCATCCAAACCACTCGTATCTAACCACAATCGACTCGATAATGTCAAATAATGCTAAGTGAATCAATTACAATGCATAAAGTTAGAATTTCCACACTTTTCCCAAAAAGTCAACCCCGGGCCCGCTTGGTCAAAACTCGAGTTCGGATTAAAACCCTTTTACCCATTCACCCCCGAGCCTGATTATGTAATTAGTATCGAAATTCGACCCCAAATTGAGGTCTAAATCCTGAATTTGAAAAAGCCTCCAATTCTTCCTAAATCCCTAATTTTGTACTATGGAAGAGCAAATATTAAGGCTAGAAATTAATGGGTTATGTTAGAAATGGAAGAAAATGAGTTGAAGTATACTAACCAATGAATTGGTGTTGAAATTTCTCCTCCAAATTGCCTCTTGGTCGGGCTCTAATTGAAAGATTATGAAAAATGGGTGAAATCCCGATTTTGAAACATTTATGTCACTAGGCGTCAGGCCTTCTTCACGTTCGTGAAGGGCCTGACGCAATTGCGGAGCGCAGCGGCCCAAGTGGCTTATGCGTTTACAAGAAGTGCTTCATGTTCGCGGTGGTTCTCCCCCCGACCATCGTGTTCGCGACCCTAGGTCCGCGTTCGCGTAGCACTGCAACCTAGTACCCCCCAGGTCTATAACCTTACGCGTGCCCGAAGGTATGGGTGCGTTTGCGAAGGGATGACCCCCCACTGCTCCGCGTTAGCGTCCATCTCCTCGTGTTCACGTAGAATAATTCTCCCCCAGTCCTAATTTACTTTTCGCGATCGCGGGAGTATCTTCGCTGTAAGGCCCACAATTTTCGCTAAGGAATTTAAGGTTTGGTGGTGCCGAGTTAGGCTAGAGAGTGCGCTGGGGAGTGAAGGAAAACTTTTGGCGGAATCAGGCATTTCTACGGTCCACTATGCGATCGTAGAACCACTCTGCGGGCCGCAGGATGGCCGTAGAGTGATCCAAAAATGGGGCAAGTTTGGATGCCCTTTTGCGGTCGACTATGTGACTGCAGAATAGGTCTGTGGTGCATTGCGCAGTACAGGTCTACGGGCCGCAGACCCAACCTGAAACATCCCAGTTTTGAGCATCAATTATGCGACAATTTTGCGGACTGCACTTCTATTGTGCGGTCACTTTTGCGATTGCAAACCTAAGTTCGGAGGGTCCATTTTTCTATTTTTATAACCCGACCCCTTTTTGATAAATAGCCGTTGGGGCTGAATTTGGGATGATTTGCTGGTGAGTCTAGAGAGAGGTAAGAGCATTTTAGAGAGAGAAGGAGAAAACCTAACATCCCAATCATCCAATCTTGCACCATTCTTCAAGGATCAAGGAAGCTAACCACTAGATTATCATCTTTCCGGGTAAGACCTACTCCTAAGCTTTCATGCAAGAGGTTATGAGTTCAAATATATTGTGGGGTTGGAGATAAGCCATGCATGTCACACTAGGTTGTGGTATGTGGGGTTAGTGAACCATTTTGGGTAGTTTATTGCTAAAATTGGTTGAGGGAAGAAGGGATTTCCATTGTAGAGCCTTGTAGTCTATTTCACATGTTAGGTGTTTGACAAAATTCCTAAGAGAGTTACATCATGGGAATCTTTCTATTTTTTAACTCATTTTCACTATCTTCCTCTAGATTGTTATTGCTAGAAGTGTTGGGGCATTGTAGTAACTTAAGGAAAGCTCAAACAAGGTATGCTAGCTAAACTTTCTCTCTTAGAATCGAATTCCATAATATTCCCATAAGTTTCGAGTATGGTTGGCTCAAGTTCCTAATTCCTATATTCTGGGTTATCCCTTGCAAATTTGACTATTCCGAATGATCCTTGTGTCGAAATATATATGTTCAAAGTATAGATTGCGTATTAAAATACTATGGCTTTGAGTCAGGTTTTAAATGAAAGCTAGTATGCCAAGTTGTGTTAGAAAAAGTCGAGATGCTCAAGAATCTTAATTGCTCATATGTGAACCTAAAGTCTTGATTGGAGATGTCTTGTTGTTGCTAATCTATAAAGCTATTTGAAAATGAAATAAGTGAATTGGGGATATAGTGTGTGGCCAACGTGCCGATAATTTAAGTTATAATTGTGGCTAGTGGTGCCAATGAAATGAGAGGATGTGAGAAAGATTATGAAATTAGCCTCGAACTCAACTATTTTAAAATGACTACTAAAATAGAATTGTCTAAAAGATCTTGTACTCAATTTGATGTTCTAAACGTCAATACCACACAAGAGGGGGGGGGGGGGGGGGGGATTTGTGTGGTACCTAATTTTCGCTCTAGAAGAACCTGGTTCTTCTAGGTGTACTTACTACTACTGTTTGCGGAATTAAGAGTACATAAAATAAAGAACACAGATATTTTTACGTGGAAAACACCTGGCTCAAAAGGTGAAAAAACCACGACCTACTACTCAGTAGGATTTTCCCAAACTTCCACTAACATCACTGAGCCAAAGCAGCATTTACAAAACTCTTGTAAACCTAAGGATTAAACTCTAATCCCAGTGTGGCACACAGCCTCAACTGTTGCGACACCTTCAAGTTAACTCTAACTTGAATACTCAAAGTACCTAATACAATTGCTTCTCTGAAAGCTGGAAAGGTACAACTTTAAACCACCTACTACAATTGAACTAGAATAAGAATAAACACAATTGAATTGGTTCTTCTATCTTGTCCAAGTAGCTTCAGGAATGCACACTTGAATTTCACATAAATTGCTTGCAAAATTGCCTCGCTCTTTTGCACTCAATTTAGTTTCACTTCTGCGTTTGTGCAATACTTGTAAAAGAGAACAATCATTGTTATTTAATGAGTTAGTAATCAGAGTTTGATTGAGACTCAATTGCTGATCCTTTGTCGAATTTGAGTCCTACAACAATACAAACTCCAACCCTATCCTTTATCCGGATTGTGTCCTCTTCCCATGAGGATACATTTCTTTCCTCATTCAATATGCAACCTTTTCGATCAATTCAGGAGATATTGCTGCTTTATCCTTGAGACTTATCTCCTTCACGTGTATCTAACATGTATAGGTTGATAAACACTGTGTCTCATATGATGGACCTGGTCCATGACTGAGTTCATTTGTCATTCTTCAAAACTTCACCTGAACTTGGGCCAACATATTCCCCCTTTTTGATGATGACAAACTCTGTGCTTTTACTGATCAGAGCACTTGTGGAACTCAGCTTAATCATTAACACTTTAACTTAGAAATTTTAACTTATCATCAAGGACCAGGTTTAATCAGGTTATAAATATCACATTATTCAGAATAACAGGTAAAGAACAATATCTCTTCCCCCTTTTGGCATCATCGAAAAGTTGCAAATATTGTGAATCCCAGATTTTAATAATTACTCATAGCCACTGGGGAAACTGCAAGTGAAAACATGGTTCAATTAATCAACAACCAACAAACAAAATTAACTATTAAGTTCAGAATCTTCATAGAACAAGAGAAAAAGCAAATTATCATTGATTAGGATATGTTTCCACAAACAGACCATAAAGAGAAAGAAAAACTTCCAAACATGAGCAACAAAAACAGAAAAAGTCCCGAATCTGGGTCACTGGGGGTTCTAGATAGGTTCAAAAACAAGAACTGGAAGACCTAAGTCTTGGAGGAACTAGAGGGCTGGGTTTGGAGAAGGTTGAGCATATTCTTAAGCATTCCTTCACTTTTCTCCTTTTCTTTTGCTAGCTCAGCTCGAAGGCCTTCTCTTTCAGCTTCCAAATCAGCAACACGAGCCTAAAGCCTAGCAATTTGAGCATCCTTAGTTCCACACTCTTGAACTAAAACCCTTAACCTTGCTATTCACTGGTGTCTTCAGAGATGAACCAGGTTCAACTGGGGTGGCATTGACAGGATAGTCATAAGCCAATAAGGTCCTAACACCAAAATGCTCCTTGCTTCATACCATCTCCCATTTCTTCAAAGGCACCCTTAGCCTGTCCAGCACAGTTGTGAGTATGAACCCATATGGAGTTGTATGTGCCTTGGATCCATTAATGACCCTGTCCAGTAGTTTGACAATAAAAGCAGGCCAATTTATCTGCTTTCCACTCTCAAGGCACTCCATAATAACTAGGTCCATATAGTTGGCAGTATGCCTCCTCTCCTGTCTGGGCAGCAGGCACTTGTTCACAAATACAAATAAGACCTTGTGCTCAGGTCTCATCTCACTCTTCTGAACAAATCTGGCTTCAGGTACATCTTCAGCATTTTGAGCATCACAAAAATTTCTAGTAATTTGAAGAGCAGTGGGCAGAGATTCCAGACATGGCTACCTCTGCCTTGTATAGTCATCATACCCTTCACTTGGTATGTCCAGAATCTCACCCAGTTTGATTGCATCAAACTCTACTTTTACAACTTTCACCATGCTGGAGACTACCCCATTTTTCACAGTGGCATTGGCCATGAACTCAATCAGCTCCTTCCTGGCCAGCCTCCCATCCATTTCAAGGACCATGTCCTTCCACCCTTGTGCAGCTAGGGTATCCACCAATCTTCTCATTCCTGGCTCATCCAGGTCTTTGAACAACCTACCTTTCAAAAATTTTCTCCTGCCAAAGATGGCAAACCTATCATGTTCTTTCTCAGACTCCTCCTCTTCTTCTTCTCCACTCCATTCTTCTTCTTCTTCAGTCATTTTTACCTGTTTCCCTTTCACTGCAGATCTGGTTCTTTTGGCTAAGGAGGGTTCAGCAGATACAGGTGTAGAGGAAGACTTCTTGGAAGAAGTCTTGGATCTTTTTGGTTTGGGAGTAGGAACTTCTTCAGTTGTTCCTCTTTCTTGATGGACCAGGTCCATCTCCTCTTCTTCTTCTTCTGCAATCTCAACACTCTCCATAACCTTAGCCTTTCCTTTTTCCCTCTTTTTCTTCCCGCTCTCTTCCAGAGCTTTCTACAATTCTGCTTCACTTTGCTTCACCTTTCTTCTAGTAGCTCTTCCCTTTGGTACTGAAGGGACAATACGCTTTGGAGATGACACTTTACTTTTCTTTGTTGTCTTGGAAGCAGTTGGAGCCTTTTGTGAGGAAGCTTTGTGCTTCTTTGGATCATAGCTAGCTCCAACCTTTTTCAGAATGTCTGCTAGGGTTTCCTCAACAGATGAACCTGGTTCATCCTGTTGCTTGCTCAGATCAACGAGACCTTCAGCAGCTTCCCAGAACCACTTCCCCCTGACTTGTTGCCACTCTCCTCCACACCTCCACAGATAGCAAGAACTTTTTCTTTCCTTTTACTTCCCTTCCTACTTGACTCAGCCCCCTTTATAGCTTTCACAGAACCAACCAAAACAAACCTATTATCTACACTTTCGACAACATCAGAAAATACCAAACAAGTATTTACCTCACTAGGGGTTTCTTGATTCTTGTCAGTGTTAGAGGAACCATGTTCTTCACCTTTGCTGGCAGAGATAAAAGCTTCAGACTCAAAGCTGGAGTCAGATTCTTTAGCAGAACTTTCCTTCTTCTGGCTAGCCCTCAATTTCTCATTTAGAGCTTTTCTCAAAGAACCAGAAGCTACAACTTTTCTAGCCAACATTTTCTGCCGGCGAAACCTTGGTTTTGGGGTTTCACTAGGGGGTGTAGATGAGGATGTATTAGAAGGGGATTCTGGTGGGGGAGTTCCAGGATTATCTTGGGCATTAGTCATGGTGAATTATTTCTTGAGAAGATTTGGGAATTTTGGAGAGAAAAAGATAATCAGAACTAGAGAGGATTTTTTACGGTTATGAAATAACGAAGAAGGGTGTGATGAGTATTTAAAGATGATTAGAAGTAATTGCAGTGACATCACCTTTTTGCAGGAGTCAATTAGAAGTCTAATCACTTTAGAGTTCTGGTCTCTTAGTGGTTAATAGGCGACGCTAGATTTTAGGCAAAAATCCTGTTTTCTTTAGAGTTCTAGGAGAATGAAACTGGTTCAATGCTCAACGGATAGAATTTCTGGGAATTTGATGAATGTAGGACTTCTGCTCATGATTGAAAAATTAATCTTTCTAATTGTGCAACGTATAGAAAACATACCTGAACTTTCTCATAAGCATATACTGATGAACCAGGTTCTTCAAGTAGAACTCTCTTGAACATGCCTGAAATGTCATAATAGAAAAAACTTTGTAAGAGATCAGTGAGTCATATATACACATGTCCCAGGAGTATACTGATTAAAGTATGAAACTGAGTAAGAATTGATCTAGATATTTACACAATAGTTAGAACTCCTAACCAAAAAACTTTTTCATTTTGTTTTTCCAATATTTTTTTTTCATTGTGCATTCTAAACTGGACCTATTAGGTGATCTTAATCATCCCTAATTCCAACCTGTTCCTCTCAAAGTTTTCTCTACTCAGTGCTTTAGTAAAGATGTCAGCTATTTATTTATCAGTAGCACAGAATTCTATTGCAATCAATCCTTTCTCATAGTTATCTCTTAAGAAGTGGTGTCTAACATCTATGTGCTTAGTCCTCTTATGATGAATAGGGTTCTTTGTCATACTTATAGCACTAGTGTTATCATAGAATATTGGAATACATCCCACTTCAATTCCAAAATCTACCAGCTGTTGTTTGATCCATAGTAATTGAGCACAACAAGAAGCAGCAACAACATACTCAGCTTCAGCAGTAGATAGGGCCACAGAGTTTTGCTTTTTGGTAGCCCATGACACAAGACATGAACCAAGGAAGTGTGCCATACCTGAGGTGCTCTTTCTATCCACTAGGAAACCTGCATAATCAGCATCAGCATATCCTACTAGATCAAAATTACTACCTTTAGGATACCAAAGACACAGATCAGTGATTCCTTTTAGATATCTCAGTATCCTCTTGACAGCAGTCAAGTGAGACTCTTTTGGATTTGCCTGAAAACGAGCACAAATTCCTACACTGAAAACAATGTCAGGTCTGCTAGCAGTGAGATACAAGAGTGAACCAATCATACCCCTATACAACTTTTGATCAACTGATGAACCAGGTTCATCAACATCTATTTTAGTGGCAGTTGCAATGGGTGTGTCTATTTCTTTAGATTCCTCCATTTTAAACTTTTTGATCAGCTCTTTTGTATACTTCTGCTGATGGATCATGGTTCCATTTGGACTTTGTTTGATCTGTAAGCCTAAGAAGAAATTAAGCTCACCCATCATGCTCATTTCAAACTCACTCCCCATTAATTTTGCAAAGTCCTTACTTAGCTTGTCAGTGGTGGCCCCAAAGATTATGTCATCAACATAAATTTGCACAACAAGGAGATCCTTACCTTTTTCCCTTAAGAATAAGGTACTATCTATTTTACCTCTCTTGTAACCATGCTCCAGCAGGAATTTTGACAGTCGTTCATACCATGCTCTTGGGGCCTGCTTGAGTCCATAGAGAGCCTTGTCCAGCTTGTACACATGCTCAGGACATTCCTTACTCTCAAACCCTGGAGGTTGTTTCACAAACACTTCTTCTTTTAGGTAGCCATTTAGGAAGGCACTTTTGACATCCATCTGATGAAGAGTGAATTCCATGTGTGCTGCAAAGGCTATGAGAAGTCTGATTGCCTCTAGTCTTGCAACTGGAGCAAAAGTCTCATCATAGTCTATGCCCTCTTCTTGGATGTAACCTTGGACCACCAATCTTGCCTTGTTCCTTGTAACCGTTCCATCTTCATCAAGTTTGTTCCTGAAGACCCATTTTGTACCAATTATTGATCTGTCCTTGGGTCTTGGTACTAGGTGCCAAACTTGACTCCTTTCAAACTGGTTAAGCTCATCCTGCATTGCATTCACCCAATCTGCATCCTGCAAAGCCTCAACAACATTTTTAGGTTCAATGATAGATAGAAAAGTATCAACAGCACACAGATTCTTTAATTGTGATATGGTTTTAACTCCAGATGTTGGATCAGTGAGAATGTTCTCAAGGGGATGAGAACTTTGATACTTGTGAGGTTTCACAACCAACTGGCTTCTGCTAGATGTTTCTGCCATTTGCTGAAGAACAGGATCATGAACACGTTCCTTCAAGGAATTTATTTCAATTCCACTTTGATTTCTTCCCCCTGTCAGGTTGCCCTATATGGAAGAACCTGTTTCATCACCTGTTCCTTCTGTTGGTGCCACTTTGACCTGAGCTGATGCTTCAGTCAAGTTTTTTACCAATCCAATGGCTTCATCTTCATGTTCCTGTCTCTCAGAAAGAATGTTAGTTTCATCAAATACTACATGCACACTTTCTTCTACACACAAAGTTCTTTTATTAAACACTTTATATGCTTTGCTATGTGAAGAATATCCCAAGAATACTCCCTCATCACTTCCGGGATCAAACTTTCCTAGGGATTCTTTTCCATTATTGTGCACATAGCACTTGCAACCAAACGCCCTAAGATGTGATATGTTTGGTTTTCTCCCTTTAAGTAACTCATAGGGAGTCTTCTCTACCAGAGGTCTGGTCATGCATCTATTTATTATGTAACATGCAGTGTTTACAGCCTCTGCCCAGAAGTTGTGAGGCAATTTACTAGAAAGTAGCATAGTTCTAGCCATATCCTCAAGAGTTCTATTCTTTCTTTCAACTACTCCATTTTGTTGACGGGTCCTAGGGGCAGAGAAGTTATGATTTATACCATTTTCATCATAGAACTCAGCAAATTTGGAATTTTCAAATTCAGTTCCATGATCAGACCTAATGGAGGCAAGTTCATTTCCTAATTGTTTATGAGTTTTTCTAACAAATGCAGAGAACATGTCAAATGCTTCATCTTTTGAGGTTAGAAATAGAACCCAGGTAAATCTAGAATAATCATTAACTAGCACCATTACATATTTCTTTCCACCTCTGCTCATGGTTCTCATTGGACCACATAGATCCATATGGACCAGTTCCAACGACTTGGTTGTACTTACCATTTTCTTGCTTTTGAAGGATGACTTTACCTGCTTCCCCCTTGCACATGTCTCACAAAATTTTTCTTCCTTGAACTTGATATTAGGTAGCCCTATCACCAAGTATTTAGAGACTAATTTGTTGAGCTGATTTAGACTTGCATGACCAAGTCTTTTGTGCCACAGGAGGGGATCATTAACCAACACACTTAAACAAGTGAGTTCATTTTCTGAAAGAGTGGACAAATCTACAATGTAAATATTGTTAACTCTTTTTCCCAACAAAATAATCTTGTCAGTGATAAGTTTAATCACAAAGCATTTGGTGGAGGTAAAAGCCACAAGGTTACCTCTGTCACACAATTGTGACACACTTATTAGGCTATATTTCAAGCCATCTATCAGGTAGACATTCTCTATGGAATGAGAATCTATTTTGCCTACCTTTCCAACCCCAATGATCTCACCTTTCTTTCCATTACCAAAGGAGACATTACCTCCTTTTATGTCCTCAAGTGAAAGGAACTGGTCCTTGTCCCTAGTCATATGTTTTGAGCAGCCGCTATCCATATACCATATTTGGCTCCTCCCTTTCACTTGGACCTGCAAAAGGAAATAAGGGGTTAGTATTAGGAACCCAAACTAGTTTGGGTCCCTTTATATATGCAAAAGGGTGAATCAAATTCCTTCTTTCCCATCCAAGCAGCTTACCCTTTTCTTGAACAAAGGCTTTGTTCTTTTGACTGGCCTTTACTTTTGCATTACATTCATTTTTGTAATGACCAGTCTTGCCACAGTGTGTGCATATTTTTTTCCAGGAAGTGTGAGGTACTTGCTTTTAGGGTCCCATTTTGGTGCTTGAGTCCCATAGCCAAGTCCTTTCTTGTTGCTACTATGATGCTCTTGCAACCAAGAGAGTGCATTAGAAGCCTTGTTCCACTTGAAAGTTCTGTCTAGTTCATGTTTCACCTTTCCTAGATCTTCCTTTAAGACTTTGATGAATTCATCTTTCTTATACAATTCATCTTTCATTTTTCCCAAATTTTCTTCTAGAGTGAGATATGTGTGATCAACTTTCTTCTTTCCTGTTCCTAGTTTCAGTTTTAAATTTTCAGACCTAAGTTCTAGGACACTGTTGTCAAGTTCAAGAACCTAGTTCTTCAACTCAGCATTTTTGTTATCACTCTCATTTTCCCTAGACTCTAGACTTTTGCATTTTGCTTTTAGGATCACACATTCCCTAGACAGAACTTCCTTCTCATTGTTAATTATTTCAGACTCATCAATGAAGTCTAGTAATAGCTCAGCCAACCTTTCTTTAGACAAGAATTTAATCTTGTCTTTGAGATGAAGAATACTTACCTCTTGTTCATCATCTGATTCTCCTATGGCCATCAGTGCTTGCTCTTCTTCAGCTTCATCTTCTAAGTCTTCATCTGAGGTTTCTCCCCAAGCAGCAACCATAGCCTTGGTTGAACTTTTGTTTCTTTTTGGTTGAACCTGTTCCTTCTTCCTATTCCTTCGTTCAGCTCTTTCTTTCTTCCACTCAATTTACCATTGAGGGCAGTTCTTGATCATGTGATCAGTCTTACCATACTTGTAGCAACCCTCATTGGTCTGTTTCTCAGGAGCTCTTGTCTTGTTGAAGGTTGTACCTCTTGAAGAACCCTTTCCTCTCATCAGGTACTTTTTGAAATCTCTAGTGATCATAGCCATCTCATCATCTTCCAGATCTGAACCTTCAGCAATTCTGAGAGCTAAGCTTCTCTCCTTCTTGGGGATATCCATCTTCATGGTTTGCCTTCTCATTTCATAAGCAGTCAGATTTCCAATCAGTTCATCTAGTCTGAGAGTAGCAATATTCTTGGATTCCTGAATAGCAGTGATTTTGCTTTCCCATGTGACTGGCAGAACCCTTGTCAGAATTTTCTCAACCTTGTCTTCTTCAAGAATAACCCTTCCAAGAGACTTAAGTTCACTTGTTAGTGTAGTGAACCTAGTATACATCTCTTGGATAGTTTCTCCTTCCTTCATAGTAAAATTCTCATATTGAGAATACAGCAGTGTTCCTCTTGATCTTTTCACTTGAGGTGTTCCTTCATGGGCCACTTGCAAGGTGTCCCATATCTCCTTAGAAGTAGTACAGCTTTGGATCCTACTGTACTCATCTGGACCTAGTCCACACACAAGCCATTTCTTGGCCTTATAATTTTTCTCCCACTTCCTCAGGTCTTCAGCAGTACAGGCAGTCCTTGTCTTTGGCACATGAACTCCTTCAGCATTCTTCTTTGTGGTTGCTAGGGGACCATCAGTGACTATGTCCCAGAGTTCATAGTCTTCCCCTATGATGTGATCTCTCATCCTGTTCTTCTACCAAGAGTAGTACTGACCATTGAAAAGTGGAGGCCTAGCAGTGGATTTCCCCTCCCAGTTCCCAGGTGGTGCACTCATGTTGATCTTCTCCTAAGGTGTTAGCCTCTTCAAGGATAACCTGCTCTGATACCAATTGATGTTCTAAACGTCAATACCACACAAGAGGGGGGGGGGGTGATTTGTGTGGTACCTAATTTTCGCTCTAGAAGAACCTGGTTCTTCTAGGTGTACTTACTACTACTGTTTGCGGAATTAAGAGTACATAAAATAAAGAACACAGAGATTTTTACGTGGAAAATACCTGGCTCAAAAGGTGAAAAAACCACGACCTACTACTCAGTAGGATTTTCCTAAACTTCCACTAAAATCACTGAGCCAAAACAGTATTTACAAAACTCTTGTAAACCTAAGGATTAAACTCTAATCCCAGTGTGGCACACAGCCTCAACTGTTGCGACACCTTCAAGTTAACTCTAACTTGAATACTCAAAGTACCTAATACAATTGCTTCTATGAAAGCTGGAAAGGTACAACTTTAAACCACCTACTACAATTGAACTAGAATAAGAATAAACACAATTGAATTGGTTCTTCTATCTTGTCCAAGTAGCTTCAGGAATGCACACTTGAATCTCACATAAATTGCTTGCAAAATTGCCTCGCTCTTTTGCTCTCAATTTAGTTTCACTTCTGCGTTTGTGCAACACCTGTAAAAGAGAACAATCACTGTTATTTAATGAGTTAGTAATCAGTTAATTGAGACTCAATTGCTGATCTTCCATTAAAGTTGAGTTCTTGAACAATACAAACTCCAACCCTATCTTTTATCCGGATTGTGTCCTCTTCCCATGAGGATACTTTCTTTCCTCATCCAATATACAACATTTTCGATCAGTTCAGGAGATATTGCTGCTTTATCCTTGAGACTTATCTCCTTCACGTGTATCGCACATGTATAGGTTGATAAACATTGTGTCTCATATGATGGACCTGGTCCATGACTGAGTTCATTTGTCATTCTTCAAAACTTCACCTGAACTTGGGCCAACATAATTCATGCCCATAAGTGGTTGTTTTAACTAGTGCTTTGCTTTATAAATATATCCAATGTGATTCGGGCTCTTACATACTCAGGTGTTGAATTTGTACATTGTTGTTCTTGGGAAAAGAGTATTTTATGAATAAATGGTGTATTGCTTGTTTATAATTTTTATGTGTGTTTCTGCTGCTAGTCGGTGTGCCCCATTCTTTGGGAAGAAACCTTTTGTGTTTAATGTTTCCATTGCAAATGAATTCGAGATTTATGATTCCGAAATATTCTATATGTTGATGTTTGATGGTGATCCTCAAAAATGTATGAGTGAGACTGTGGAATATGAAATACGACCATCGTGCCACGAATAAACAATCTTGTGAATGGACAAAAGAGCCAAGGAAATATTTTTATTATGAGTGGTTGAAAATACTAATGAAGATCTATACAATGTGAAAGATGATGAGGTGAATACATTTGTACTTTTGTTTCCTTGTGTCCAAAACAAAATATTTTTGGGAGTATCATTAGCAAACCGAGGAAGGGTGGGTCATAAGGCCCACACCTGAAACTACACGTGCCGGTGTTGGGGTGGATTGTGATTATTCCCCTTATTTGGGATGAAATTGAAATATTGGTGAAATTGTGATTATTACCCTTTATTGGGATGAACATGGTAATAAATGTGAATTGGAAAAGAAGTCAACCCACACGGCATATGTGGGAAGGCGGCCTAGACGGTCGGGTGGAGATTGGACGCCATGTGTGGCACATGGTGGTACTACTCTTGGTAACACCTTTCTTTCGCATCACATGTCAAACAACATTGTTCGTGGGGAGATGGCCTAGGCGATCTGTCATGACCCGGATTTCCCACCTTCGGGAGTCGTGATGGCGCCTACTCGTGAAAGCTAGGCAAGCCGAGCATTATAAATTCATTACCCTTTTTATTAAGAATGTTCAACAATTCAAAGTAATAAGTGATTAAACAGCGGAATAACTTAAATAACCAGAAATGTGGAAGACGGAAACTTAATAGTTTAACCAAACATTGACACAAAATCTGACGTACAATACTACCCAGAATTTGGTGTCACAATTTCACAAACTGTCTAGGAATACTACAAATAAAGGTTTAAAAGATTTAAAACAACAATGTCTCTGGAATACATGAAAGAAACAGAATGAAAGGATAGAAGGAGACGCCAAGGCCTGCGGACGCCTGCAGGACTACCTCGGGTCGCCTGGTGAACTAGAAGCTGCAACCTCACTGCGGTCCGAAAGCTACAACACCGAGATCTGCACAAAAGAGTGCAGAGTGTAGTATCAGCACAACCTACCCCATGTGCTGGTAAGTGCCTACCCTAACCTGCGAAGTAATGACAAAGCTAGGACCAGACTACCAAATAAACACGTGTACTTAAATCATATACAGCGGAAATAAAGGCAGATATTTACAGTTAAAGAGGGGAGGGGAAAAACATGCTACGGGGAGTATCAGATAACAACAAAATACCAAAGAGGAATGTAATTTAATTGCTAACAAGGATAAGAGAAACAAACACAGTATTCACTTTCATTTCTTTCTCGTTGTAGGCGTGCAACCCGCTCCCATTTCATGTATCTTGTTGCAGGCGTGCAACTCACTCCTATTTCATATATCTCGTTGCAGGCATGCGACCCGCTCCCATTTCATATATGTCGTTGTAGGCGTGCAACCCGTTCCCATTTCTTATATCTCGTTGCAGGCGTGCAACCCGCTCCCATTTCGTATAATACCGTTGCAGGCGTGCAACCCGCTCCCATTTCATATATTACCGTTGCAGGCGTGCAACCCGCTCCCATTTCATATATTACTGTTGCAGGCGTGCAAAACGCTCCCATTTCATATATTACCGTTGCAGGCGTGCAACCCGCTCCCATTTTATATATTACCGTTGCAGGCGTGCAACCCGCTCCCATTTCATATATAAACACCAATCATAGAAGAATCCCGGCAAGGGAACAATAATACAACAACAACATCCCCGCAAGGGAACGATAATATAACAACAACATCCCGGCAAGGGAACGATAATATAACAACAACATCACGGCAAGGGAACAATAATATAACAACAACATCCCGGCAAGGGAGCGATAATATAACAACAACATCCCGGAAAGGGAATAATAATACAAATCATCATATTAAGCATGAATAAACCACGACGGAGTCACAACAATTACAATACAAGACTCACGGGCATGCTTGACACCGACGTATAGATACTCGTCACCATGCCTATACGTCGTACTCCACAATTAACACATAGCAAATAAGACACAACTCCTAATCCCTCAAGCTAAGGTTAGACCAAACACTTACCTCGATGCCACAAACACAATTCAAGCCTCAACTACCGCTTTACCTCTTGATTCCACCACCAATTCGCTCGTATCTAGCCACAAGTTACTTAACTATATCAATAAATGCTAAATCAGTCAATTCTAATGCATGAAAATAGATTTTCTAGAGTTTTTCCCAAAAAGTCAAAAATTGACCCCGGGCCCACATTGTCAAAACCCAAGGTTCGAACCAAAACCCGATTACCCATTCACCCACGAACTCAAATATATAAATTTGTTTTGAAATCGGACCTCAAATCGAGGTCCAAATTCCCAAAATTTGGAAAACCTAAGTTCTACCCAAAAACACCCAATTTCCCCCATGAAAACCTTTAATTTTGAGTTGAAATCATGAGAAAAGATGTTAAAGATTAATAAAAACGAGTTAGAAATGACTTAAAATCGATTTGGAAGAGTACTTGTCTTTGAAAAATCGCCCAAGAGTGTTTAGGTTTTGAAAGAGTTTGAAAAATGGTTGAAAATGCGTCTAAGTTATGATTTTGCAGGTTGCAGATATTGCGATCAGGGTTCACAATTGCGAACCCCTCAGACTGTTAACTTCACAAATGCGAAGCTTTTGTCGCATTTGTGACCCAGCTTATTTCCGGTCACCTTCGCATTTGCGAGGGACCATTCGCAAATGCGATAACGCATTTGCGATACAAAAGTCGCATTTGCGACCAAGGCAGCCTAGGTCGAGTATCGCATTTGCGATGTTTGTCATATTTGCGAAGCCTGCAGACCTGCAACATACCAGATGAAAACCTGCAACTTCCTAAGTTTAATTCCACTCCGTGGCCTGTCCAAAACTCACCCGAGCCCTCGGGGCTCCAAACCAAACATGCACACCAACCTAAAAACATCATACGGACTTGCTCGTACAATCAAATCACCAAAATAACATCAATAACTATGAATTGAACCCCAAATTCATGAAATCATCCAAGAACACCCAAAATTCCAATTTCTCAACTTTAAGCCCGTTTTGTACCAACCAATCCCGATCTTTACCAAGTTTTGCAGATTCAACCAAATTATTATTTCAAACTTGTACCGGGCTCCGGAACCAAAATACAGGCCCGATACCATCAAATTCAACCATATTTCATTTCCAAAAACTCATATATATTCTAGAAAACAATTTTCTTTAAAAAATCATTTCTCGGGCTTGGGACCTCGGAATTCGATTCCGGGCATACGCCCA